>NC_081425.1:76793350-77086051 GCF_949786415.1 Peromyscus eremicus
CCTCTATTAGCCTTAAAAAAAAATCTGAAAGCCACTCCCAAGTGCCACAGTCCTATGGTTCCCACATGACAGTCAAGTCTCTCTTGCTGTGAGCCTTTTGACTCTGGTAATACATTTGATTTATAGGCATTGATGTATCTTGTTAGTAGAATAATTGCTTAGCATGTACAAGGTCTTGGATTTTATCTAGGAACTGGAAAAAATGGAAAAATGAAGAATCTAGTTACATCTGAGCGTGTAGCACACAAACAGCAACCTTTACAGTCCTCCTGGCCTCCATTCTCCAGACAGTCTAGAACTTTCTTCTTAGGCTCTGTTTGTTGACAGAGGTTGGACATGAATTTTCAGTGAGGAAATGTTCATTCTTGGAGTGAAAAGAATCTGCTATTTGTGAATTAACACAGATATTGAACATAAATACATAGTATATCAAAATGTTATGGGGTCTTAGAGTTGGCTGAGCAGTTAAGAGTACTTACTGCTCCTCCAGAGGGCGAAAGTTCTGTTCCAGCACCCACATAGAGTAGCTCACAACCTCCTGTAACTCCAGCTCTAGGGGATCTGACCCCTCTTCCTGTCCTCATGTGTACACACAGATGACATACTTTTTCACAGACAAACACACACACACACACACACACACACAAATGGATCAAAAGTAAATTTTGATAGAGGAGGCACGAACATGACTACCAAGACTTCTTCAAGAGCCATCATGAGGCAGGCAGATCTCTGAGTTAGAGGACACCTTGGTCTATGCAGTGAGTTCTAGACAAGAAACCCTGTCCTTGAAAATTAAAAAAAAAGCCATTATAACATCAAGGATGAAAGCCGTTGACACAGATGTCTGTTGGTAATGTCCCCTGGCACTTTGCAGGTGAACGCTGAGACAGTGCGGTACTCCATCTGCACATCCAAGCTCCGAGTGAAGCCTGGTGATGTGGCTGTTCATGGTGAGGCCATGGTGTGTGTCACACCCAGGGAAAACAGCAAGAGCTCCACGTATTATGTGCTGCAGTTTCTGAAAGAGGATCTACCCAAGGTGAGGCCAAGAGTCCTCTCATGGATAGACAGCCAAGAGTAGGGATGGGGACCAGGTTACTACAGAGACCAAGGATGGCACCAAGTACTTTATGACCATATGCCTAAGGGGTTGGTCTGGTTCTTATTCATTGATTTGGGGGTGTGGGAGTGGGTGGTATGCTTGTGGGAGTTGGCTCCTTTTCCCTACCTGTGGGTCCCAAGGACCAAACTCGTGTTGTCAGGCTTGGTGGCAGGCTCCTTTATCCACTGAGCCCTCAGCTGGCTTTTATTCTTAGTTCTAAGACTGCAAGTCTATCTGTCAGTCTTCTTTCTGCTCTCTCTTCAAGCTGATTATAGGTTGGGGCACAGTCCTCTGAACCATCTTTCCCCTAACCCCAAGCAGTACCTAAGCACTCCTGGAGTACACACACTGCTGGTGATAATAGGACCAAGAATAGGTTACCAGCCCATTCTTCAGCCCTGTTTCTGAGACTCTCAGTAGGGACCTCGAGGTTGCAGCATCTTGAGTATTTTGTGTTGAATGTAGGTAGTGGTACAGGGCATCCCACAGGTGTCCAGAGCTGTGATGCATATTGATGAGCAGAGCAGGAAGAAGTTCAAGCTTCTAGTAGAAGGTGACAACCTGCAGGCAATCATGGCCACCCATGGTGTGAAAGGCACCCAGACCACTTCCAATAACACCTGTGAGGTACCAAAGCAACCGGACCCTCAGCCAGTACCCAGCAGTTTCCTGACCATGGCATTTGCTTTCTCTTCTCCCAAAAATTACACAGCAATCTGTTTCGGGTAATACAACAATGTTTGCCCTGTAGAAAGATGGGCAGCAGCATACAATATTTGATGGAAGCAAAGTGAGCTTGCACAGTACTTTCTCATTAAAGTTGGACTCCATCACTAGGCCCTCTGCAAAGGCCAGACAGTTGTGTAGCTTGATCTGCTTAAGGGGCCCACTGGCAGTAGGCTCAGGATCCATCCCTGGTGCATGAGCTGGCTTTTTGCAGCCCACTACCTATGGTAGGACACCTTGCACAGCCTTGAGGCAGGGAGAGGTTTGGACCTGCCTCTACTGAGTGTACCAGGCTCTGCTGAATCCCCAGGGGAGGCTTTACCTTCTTGTAGGAGAGAATTGGGGGTGGGTTGGCGGGGAATGCTGGAGGGGTGGAAAGAGGGAAGAGAGGGATCTGAAATTGGTATGTAAAATGAATTAAAAAATCTTAATAAAAAGAAATATATAGTTTTAAAATAATAAAGTCCTTAAAAAGGGAGTAAAGTATAATATAAAAGAAAAAAGCCATGTAAAGATGTGAAATACACAAAGAGTCTGGATTCTGTATGTTATTGTGTTGTCTTTAGATTTTTCTGATAGCTAATAAACAATAGCTGCTAAGACACATTTGATTATGAAAGCTGCTAGATTAAACCAACCTATATATTTAATTAAAAGTTGGATTCCATCATCATTAAATATGTTTCATTAAAGTGAACATACAAATATGCAGAAATACACACACACAAGTGAACACATCGATGCACACAACCACATACTTGCACATTTAAGCACCCATACTCACAGACACCCATACAAACACTTACCCCTACAAATACAGGAAACATGGGCACATACAACCACACTCAGCCACACATGGGCACATATACCCAAAGGAACACCACTGTGCAAACAAAAGGCAACAGACACACAGAGACACACACAAACACACATAGAGGTCTACACCCACAGATGAACAGAAATGCAATATAACACACACACACACACACACACACACACACACACACACACACACACACACACACACTTCTGAACCAGAATGGCCAGGGAAAAGACTGCTGCCTTTCAGAACCTTTTCTGTCTGCTGCAGGGTGAGGGAGTGGGTCCTCCCTGCTGTTTACCATGCTTTTAGACTCAGCCAGGCTCTGCCACCCTGGCCTGCACTTATTTTTCCTTCCATGAGCTTTATCCATCCTGAGACTGATCCCACAGGTTCCAAGTTGATCCATCACAGTCTCTTCACTAAACCTACCCTGGATCCTCCACAGAAGACCTTGATAGCTCAAGCGAAAGAAAGTGACCCATGGTCAACACCCAGGAGGCTGTCAACAGATTACAGTGCATATGATATGAATTCAGCCCCAATGTCAGTCAGAAGGAGGCCAGTAACATCACCTGCAGTGCTTTTCAGGAACACAGCACTCTGCACAACTATGAGAGGGAATCTGTTCTGAGACACAACCATGCACATGATATAGTCAGCAATACAATGTCAGCAAAGAGATACACTGTGGGACTCTGTGTTGTGAAGCCAATGAGACAAGACATTTCCTGTGGTGTTACCTCTGTGCAGTGAAAGGAAAAAAGTCTACTTTCATTTTTTAAACAGCTGTGTTTAATTTTTGTTATTTGTTACAAAACACATGAATTCCAAAACAATAAATATGTAAAATGAGGAGAGAGCTACTACATCCTTCCTCTTCCTGAGCTATTGAAACTTAAAACAGTTAGAAGAGAGAAGACAAGGCAAAAGATCTACCTTAGAGAGCGCACTAGATCCAAAGAGTGCTGGCCAGCCAAATTCACCAAAACAGAAAATTTCAGGTTCAGTGAGAGACCTGTGCTCAAGGGAATAAGGGAAAGAGTGACTGAGGACAACACCAGATGTCATTATCTGGCCTGCAAACCCACCCACCAATGTACACATCTACACATGCATGCATACATCATGCAATGCCGCATAAATCATGATCAGAAAAAGTGAGGAGGACATCATGCTGAATGAACAGTTGAATTTAGACTATGCATATCAGATGTTTCAACTGAGACCCACAACACAGCTATCCATCCCTTGGAGATTAAAAATGCCTAGGGGAGAGCACACAGCTTAGTCAAGCTATGTTGAGGTAATTGGAAAAAATGATCTCTTGAAGCCTCAAATTGGCCACCCCAACTCTCAGACTGTCAAAGGCCTCCCCCATCTATGGTCATCCAGTCAGCTCCAGACTGGAAGCTCCAGGATGGGAGAACTGTCCAGCACCACCAACAGAAAACAGGGCTGACAAGCTGATACTCAGGCTTCTGACAGTAAGAACCAAGAGTTAAGCTAAGGGAAGAGAACACACTGGGATGCAAGAAGAAAGGAGAAGACCACATGCCACCCCAAAAGTTAACGATGAGAACTACTCACTTAGGCATTGGCCCTGGGCTCTAGTCCTTGCAAGCTGCTTTCTACCCATGATCTCAGTTGACCCCTGCAAAGCAAATGTGCCACAGGACACTGACCTCATCAATGAAAACCCTGTGCTGTTCCCTAAGTAACTCCCTGCATAGCAGCCCTCCGACCATAGTGATATGTGGGTGTGTGATATATGAATGACCCATCTCTCTCAATGTACTGCAGCTTCTAGCAGAGCAGGAGGGTTTGCTTGCCAATCATCTAGTTTCTTGCAAGAGGCTAACTCACCAGAGAGAGTTGTGAATGATTACAGAAATGAACACTTGGATGGTATGTAGGTGGGAGTCTGGATGGGTGGGTGGATGGCTACATAGGCATCTCTATGTTTATGGTTGGATAGTTAGGCAGCCTGCCCCACTGCCTCAGCCTACCTGCTGCTGCTCAGCACAGGAGTCACAGATCTTCTCATGGGCCTCCTTCAAGAGCTTCTTCATCTCCTCACAGGACTCTTGCAGTTCAATCTGCTCCTCCCACAGCTGTATGTTCTCGAGTCCCAACACATATACATTTTTTTTCAGCTGCTTCAAATATTGTAGAACCAGACTGTGGAGGTAACTGAACCACCATCCAAAAATGGTAAGCGCCATCCAGATTCTATTTGCCATTCCTACCTCCAAGTACCACCAGCCCTGAAAAGTCCCAGGCTCCTAAATAGCCCAAGAATGGAGCTCTCAGTAGCCAAGCCAGCATCACTCAGGGGCAGGCCAAATTCAGAGAATAACTGAATTCCAGAAAGATTCAAAGTACTTCTGAAAACCCTGGCCAAAAGCAATACTATGCCTCTGAAAACAGGATGTGTAGCCCCCACCTGTGCTTAACTGTTCATGGTCTTGGGAAAGCATCAGCAGGTAGAGGGCAAACACTCTCTGACGGGGGGCAGAAGTCTCAAAAGGAATAAATTCTGGTTTCCCAGGGAAACCAGATCTGTGAAGCCCCTGCCAGAGCTCTGGAGGCCTTGGGCTTCCCGACACACCCTTTAGGGTGCAAACCATTTTTCTATCTAGGGGCTCCTGACGCTAGCAGGACATAGCTGGGAGGATCTCAGTGTCTTTTCACACTTAACAAAACTGAGTCCAAGAGGCACAAATTCAAGGGCCACAAGGCAGGCTGCCTGCTTAGAAGCACACAGGCTAGAACCAGAGCCCTCACTTTGGATCAAGGACAAAGAGGGCAGGATCAGTGCCTCCCAAGATAAATCAGGTACAAACCTGTAGCATTCATTCTCCTCAATCAGCTGCTTGCACCTGTCCAAGGCATCACTGATCTCCATGGGCAATTTCAGCACATCCGACATCACCTGCTGATGTTCCTTTTTCAGCATCTCAAGCTCAAATTTTAGCCTGTGGTAGGGCATGACCCCAGGAGAAAAGAATCCCATGAACACAGGCCACTAGGGTCACATAAATGAGGCTGTGCCATGGACTATTCCAGCCCAGTGGATGCCACAGCCTGGCACTTAAACACTGGGACCTCCTGGTGTTTATTAAACATCCTATCCTGTCCCCAGGCCAGAAGAGACAGGAGTGCTCCAGAGCTACGTGAGCACTCTCAGTGAGCTTGGAACTGTAGATTAGCTCTCTAAGAAGTTCCCAGGAGTCTGTGCCACATACCTGGGCCCAGCACAAACCTATGACATTTCTCCTGTCTTCACAACAGGGATTCTCATTCTTGTGTGCCTATTGCTGCACAGAGGACCAGAGCACATAATGAGTATTTACAGGCAGGAGTCCCAACTTCAGGATGGCTATATAAACTCCACAGGGGATTCTAATGTTCTGCAGAGGTGAGCACAGTGGTTCAAGGTGTGCTGCTCAAATGGGACTCCCTGGCCTCAGCAGTGCCATCATCTGGCAACTGTGAGAATGTAAAATCCTCAGGCCATGCCATAGACCCTAGACTCCCAGGAGCACACAGACAGACAGACAGACAGACAGACAGACAGACAGACACACACACACACACACACACACACACACACACACACACACACCACATGAAATCAGGATGCCCAAGAAATGTGGGGAGGTGGCATTGTCTCAGAGTATAAGGAACAAGACCAGAGAGGAGGAGTGATGAGCTCCAGGCCTTCCAGCCACACACTGAGATGGATGAATGGACCAGGGCACCCAGCTGCTGCCAGGAGCTTTCAGCACACAATCATCTGCTGGTCAAGAACAAAGACTGACCACAAACTCACAGCACTTAGCATCTCCCACAAGCAACATCTGAAATGCATGTTGAGAGCTCACACACTGCTGTCCCTATTCCCAGACTGATTCAGGCCACAGGCTCTGCTTTTCATTTGGAAGAAGCAGAACAGCCTGTGTCCCCATCTCACTCCTACACAGGTTTCAAGTTTTGCATCTCAACTGCACTCAGGAAAATTAGTTTAAGCACCAGGACACCCTGGAGTTTCAGCCTCCTGTTCCTCAGGAAACCTGGGCTTGATACTGTAGTGCCAAGACGGCCAGCAGAGAACTGGGCATAGTGACTACCTGTTGTTCAAATCCTTGTTGGTGTAATTGGCCAGGATTCTACGAAGCTCATTTCTCTCACATGTCATGTTTTGTAGCTGGATGGTGAGTTTCTCTATTTTTTTCATCTCCTGTTCCTGCTCAATGAAGGTGGAGAGTTGGGATGGTGCCTCCCCAGTAGTCCCTGCAGATAGATAAAGACAAATGAACTTGTATTCTTGAATAGCATAGGACCAAGAGAGTCCAAGCTGAGTCCCAAGAGGAAGCCTGAGGAAGAGAAAATGCTAGGGACCCAGTGAAGCTTCTGAACAGCAGGGCAGCTATCCTCAAACTGGGGCCCCTGAGCTCTGTCTCTGTTCTCAGCCACTGTGGATAATCTTGTGCCTCCCTCCCTAATGTAGTCCCCTGGTCCTGGAAGGCATAAGCTAGCCCAGCCAAGTAGAATTGGAGAACAGTGTCAGGTCATATCTGATGTGATGCAGCTAAGTCCTGTTGTCCCTAGAAGTTAGCAGCACCAAGGCCTGATCACATGTGTCCAGGATTAAAGCATGTGAAGATCTGCTGCGTGGCCAGGGGAGGTTCCCTCCTTCCCTATTGGCATCATATTCCCATGGAAACTGTAGGAATCCACTGGGATGAAGTGCAGCAACACTCTACCAGAGAGAGACGGCTCAGTAGTCAATCTGTGCCTCCTGCCCCTCTTTGCCTCTAAGACTGAAATGACGGAGTTCCCAGAAAAGCAGCTGCAGCCTGGACAATTCATGGCTCTCCTAAACTAACCTTCAGAAACTCTTGACTCTGGGTCCATTCTTAAGAAAGCCAGAGAAGCAGGATAGGCCCATTGCTTCCCAGAAGCTCCCAGCTGCTGAGCTCCACCACCAAAAGACGAGTTCACCTTCTCCAGGAACCTCCCATCCCTAGCTCAGGATTCACTGTGCCCTCCCCAGAACCATTTATTTCTCCAGGTTTTACACTGAGACTGAAGGCCAGCTTCCTTCTCTGGTCTGTCCGTGTTCTCCATTCTTTCTCCCAAGCAGCCTGCTCAGTCTTGCCAACATGTCTGTGGGCACTGAACAAATAACCCACAGGCACTGGTGTTACCACAATATTGGTGACATCATAGAGAACACCAAAGGCTCTTCAGGATAGAACAGAATCTCCAGAGAAGGGACGATTAGGGCCACCACCGACAGCCCTCACTTACCTAGTAACTAGCTCTTCTGCAATTCACCAGAAGCCATGTTACCCTTCCCAGGAGCCTTCCCAGAAACACAAGGGAATACATTCAGCACCTCCTCCTTACAGAGCCAGAGATCTCTGCTTTATTAGAGTGTTTTCACTACTTCATGTATGAGAAGTTGAAGATTCTGTTCCAAACACATTCCAGGAAATGGCTCATCCCTTCTTGAGATCTCTAATCAATAACATGAGAAATAAAGGTTGCTAGGGAATTAGGTCAGGATGGTAGGGTGGAAAGATCAGTCTCCTGATGAGAACAAGCACATTGTGGAGGACCCACAAGGCTGTTACAGTATGTGGGTGTGGAGGGAGATTGAGGGTGTCCTGTCAGAACAAAGAAATGTCCCTTAGTTAATGAGAAAAATTACCCCAAATCATCAGCAGAATACAATCCAGCCCTCATGATGTTAGCAAAAGTGTGATCAACTAGTGACATGTCAGGCTGGATGATAAGAACTGGGACTCTCCAGGTGAGCCCTGGGACACAAGAGCAAACCCTCCCAGGAAGAGTGATGGTCCATTCCTGCACTTGAGTGTGAGGAAACATGAATGACTAGTGAGAGGGCAGACTCAGATATGGAAGGACTAATGCGTCACAGTCATGGGAGAGTATGTAGTATGGCTGTGGCTAGAGCTACACAAAAGCCAAATTCCTTGATTGGAGCCTCCTGTGACAATGCGCATGCCCTTAGGAAAGGTGACACAGCCAGATTAAATTACAACATCCATCGGAGCATGAGAGAGGCGGGCAAAGGGCACAAGAGGACAGATTATTAGAGGTCCTTTACCATAGACCTTTCCCAGAGCCCCACTTCACACTTTGGAATTTACTGACCATCCTGAAATGAGGCGCTAGCACCATGTTTGGTCTGGATTGAAAATTCACCGAAAGTCTGAACTGTGGCTTCAGAGGTGTACTTAGTGGACCCCAGAACAAATGAGTGATGTGGGGCAAACTATGTCCATTCAGATGTTATATCACACTAACAACCACACTAGACAAGGTGAGCTATCTCAGTAATACCCAATTCTAGAAGTCAAGGGACAGTGCCTGCCCTGCACACTGCTTCATCTCAGTCAATCCTGACACGCTGAAGGATGCTCAGGAAGTGACTGACAGATGAGACTTTGCCCAAGCACGCGCGCGCGCGCGCGCGCGCGCACACACACACACACACACACACACACACACACACACACACACACGGGGTTTGCATGACGAAGAAAGGATAAGACAGTGGATCTAGAATGTAAAGTGTGAAGGATTGCCTTCCAATCTCAGAACCTCGAAGGGAGGCTGGGAAATAATTGTGTCCTGGTGCTTTCAGACAGCTTGGCCATGTGAACAATGAAATGTGAGAAACACACCTCCATGTCCTGAGCCCAGCCCAGGAAAACACACAAGAGTCTATTGCATATGGTTGCTGCTTATCACACTGACCTGTCATGGAAGAGGGTTAGGTGTCTCTCTGAGAGACAGCAGCTGAAGGACTGCATCTGTCCTACAAACCACTTCATCACAGTCCAACCCTAGCACACTGAAGGATGTTCAAGAAGTGATTGACAGATGAGACTTCGCCCTAGCTAGTTCTGAAAGCTCAGGCTGTGGGTGTCAACCTTCCTATAGCTCTGTAGAGAGGTGGGTGCTGATTTCCTCCGGCTTCCTTAGCAATGCTTCGGGGGACCCAAGTGACAGTTTCCTCAAGCATGTTTGCAGCTGCAAGTATAAAACTTGGCTTCAGAACACTCAAGTCTCTGGTTTCAGAAGTCAGGAGATAAACAGCAAAGTCCACAAGCACTCAGATGCTGTGGAGATGCCCAGATCTCCTGCTAGGTCCCTACAGCACATGGCTGTAGATAGAGAAGCCATGTAGAGGTAGATCATGGTCACTGGACTCGTCACCCCACTGACAGCCCAGGCACCCAGAGCTGGCAGGAAAAAGCCAGTCTCTATCCTAGTCCACTGCTTCTCACAGTTCTTTGCTGCACCGGAGAACTGCCTGACACCCACACCTGCTGACTCAGAACCCAAAGGGAGCGCTGAAGGAAATGGAGTCAGAGGAGTCTGCTGGACGGCCTGAGGACAAAAGGTCTCGGCCAGAAGCACGTTTCCCTCCCTGTGACTGGTGTCAACAGCCACTGCATCTAAGGGAAACCACTGGAGGTGAAGTGCAGTGATGCCCTGCCATGAGCAGGGGACACCTCACTCGTCCCTCCCTTTCTTCCTGATGGCCTCTTTGCCTCCACACACACACACACACACACACACAATAAGAGTGAAAGCCAGGAATTCCCAGCACAACAGCTATGCCCTTGCTAGCTCCTGGCTTTAAGGACAAACTATTCTGGAATCCTTGGCTTTCAGAAATTATGAGAAGCAGGGAAGTCCATTTGCTTCTCAGGCCCCAGCTCTTCTGCCCCATTACTGGAAGGCCCAGTTCAAGCCTACCTCCTCCAGGAACCTCCCCATCCCCTGCCCAGAACTCACTGTGCCTTCTCCAGAACCATTTCTTTCTCCGAAGGCCAGCTTCCTTCTGCCTCTCTCTGGTATCTCCATGTTCTCCATTCTCTCTCCCAAATAACCTGCTCAGCCTAGCCAACATGCCTACATGAGCCTAACAGGCACTGAACTAACACTCCACAGGCATTTGGTGTCACCAAAACACCAGTGACATCACAGAAGAGCTCCAGGACACAAGAGATTGTCCAGGGAAGGGATTGCTGATGATGTCACTGGCCACTGCCCTGACCAGCTCTCCCCAAATTGACCAGGAGCTGAGGTTTCCTTTCTAGAAGTCTCTCCTGTGGCACAGGGGAAACCCTTCAGCACCTTCTTCCAAAGCTAGAGAGTTCTTTCTGCTTCATTAGGAGTCAAGTGCTTTGGATGGGTGAAGTTGGTTGGGCCTTGGCATGGATAGGAGCTTTCTATTAGGACTCAAAGGCCTAAGGACCTGCTGGGCAGTGGTGGTGCACGCCTTTACTCCCAGCATTTGGGAGGCAGAGGAAGGTGGATCTCTGTGAGTTCGAGGCCAGCCTGGACTACCAAGTGAGTTCCAGGAAAGGCACCAAAACTACACAGAGAAACCCTATCTCGAAACCCCCCCCAAAAAAAAATGGCCTAGGGACCTAGGCAGCGGTGGGGTTGGGGCTTCTGGATAGTAAACCTTTCCCCAGTGTCCGTTCCTATAGCAGAGTCCAACTCCCCAGATTTTCCCTGTTTCCCAAAGGCCAATATCTTTCTTCCAGACCTTTAATTTTATGGCCATTGGATTATGTTTTCATATGCATTCTTTGGGAGGGGGCTTTCTATATATTCATCCGTGTGTTCTCTGGAAGTCTCTGTTTTACAATCCGATTTTTTTTGCAATGGAAACTCCCTTGTTCTTGGCAACTTAGGTGGCCCAGCTGCAAGGTATGCATACAGTTGTAAACTCTGTATTCTTACCTCAAAAGATAGACTCCCACATCCTCCTTTTTTCTCCAGTTCAACCAGACACATAAAGGGAGCATCCATGAGCAAAGGTTAAGACAGAATATGGGTTGCTGGTCTTTAATCACATCCGCTGTCACCTCCCCTGTATCTGTCTTCCTCAGTCCTCAGGTCCGGGCCTGAGGATGGTAGTGGTTAAACCATGATCCTGTATTCGTACCAAACATCAGACTCAGGAGGAGAGACAGGGAGTGGAAGGGCCTGAGGTCCAATGAAACCTGGACTAGTAAGGTGGTTTGCACCTTAGACTGCAATCTTCTGACCCCAAGCCGTTTATTTGACATAGTTAAGCACAGTGCAACTTTGGAAAAAAAGTTTCCTCATGACAATTATCACAATAAAGCTTAAGGCATGACTATCTTGAAACTCCCTTGCAAAGTACATGTCTGTCTCAAGGCATTCGTGACCTCTTTCCTAAGGCTGGGTTTTATTGACTGAGAAACAGTACTCAGGATAAGGGTCTAGGAAGGAAGGGTCTGGGATAAGCATAATGGTAAACTCTTTTGCAAAGTACATGGGTCCTCATTCGTAAGGTTCTACTGACTGAGAGACAAAGCTCAGGAGTCTGGGGCATTTGGGTGAAGCCTGGCCCCACAGATATGAAAAGATCACTAAGATCACTAAGTTGTTAATTACACCCAATCCCAGCTTTCCAGGCAGAAATAGTTGTAAATCCTTTCCATCAAATAGAAAAGCCTGCGAGTTTAACGTTCCTGGTTTCCCTAGTTCTGTCTGTGAGCGTGAGGACCTTGTGCCCTCTACATGGTGATAGCCTTACATGACGGTTAATATCAACTGTCAGCTTCACAAGATGGGGAGTCCTCTGAGAGATGAGCCCCTGGGCATGTCTGTGTGGGATTATTTTGATTATGTTACTTGTGGTGGGAACACCCACCCACTGTGGGTGGCACCCTTCACTAGGCTGGAATCCTGGACTGTATAAAAAGGAGAAAGGAGCTGAGCACAAGTCTTCATCTCCTTTGCTTCCTAACTGCAGATTCAATGTGACCAGCTGCCTCGAGTGTCTGCTGCCATGACATTTCCATCTTGGTGGACTGTATTCTAGAACTATGAGACACAATAAACCCTTCCTCCCTTTTCTAAGGGTATTTTGTCACAGCAACACGAAAAGATACTAAGTCACTCTGGTTTTGAACTCTTGACTTCCAGAGTTGATGCTGAAACTCCTGTATTGCTTAAGACATCCAGTTTGTGGTACTTAGTTGTGGCAGCTCCAGCAAAATGATGTGGGGCTTCCCAAATGGCTGTTACTCAAACATTTGCTGAAGCTTATTTGAGGGAGGGTAATTTCAGCTCCTGCTCACGGGGGGGGGATCTGTTGCTTTCCTCTAGAATGCACCAGACTCGTGTCTTAGCTGTTTATATAACGGTTTTTTAACTTCCCATAAAGATGAACACCTCATGAAGAGGTCCCAGATGTCCAATCTAATCCAGCCCTTTTCACCCCACACTCAGAAGCTCTTGACCTCATATTAGCTTACTCCAGATCTGCTTTTTCTTGGAATTAGAGAATGCTGTTCTAGTGGGGGAGGGGTAGACTTGGACTTACAGCAATACCTGAGCATTACTATAACCACTGGAGCTTTGTGAAGACAACTTTGCTTGGGTCCCAGTCCTCTAGAAAAACCTTGTGAACGTAACATTGTCAACCACCTTGTTAGACAAGCAAAACTTATCTTGGTTAAAAACATATTTTCCTAAGTCGGGTGCAGATAGATAAATACATGTTCCCACAGTGGAAACTCAAAAGTTGATCTCACAGAAACAGGAGGGCTAGGGGTGGTCAAGGTAGGATGCTGCCTAGTGTGCGTGAACCCCTGGGCTCCCTCTCCAGTGCCACCTACTAAATAAGTAGACAGCAGAGGAGTGGTTGTCAGATCTTGGGACAGGTGTCAGAGGGTAATGGTGGACATAGGGTTGCAGAGTCGGGTAAGAGATCATCTTATTCTATATAATAACTGGTTGATGGCAATTAACCAAGGATCTCAACATAGCTGCTAAAGAGGAATTTGAATGTTCTCAACACAAAGAAATGATACCTGAATTATGACTGTGACAGTTACCATTGACTTCATCAATATGGTCTTACCATTGAGTTCTGGAAGGCAATCAAGAGCAATGGCAATCATCTTTAGTATTTGGAGAGTGTCTATGGGGCCCCAGTGATCAACAACTCAAAAAAAGATAGCTAAAACCTGGCACTGAACTTTTTATTTGGTAGTCTATGGTATCTATTGCCACCCCATAATAGGGTAACTTCATTTAAACTGCCTCTATATGTGTCTGTATATATGAGGAAGCTTCTTCTATAATTGTAGGTTCAAATGTCTTTAGTGTTAGTTATCCCACCTCCAATACTCCCTCCTCTACAATTCCCTACAATTTCCTGCCACATTTAACCTTTCCTGTCTCACTGTTTTCCTTTTCTCCTTCACAAAACCTGTGTTCTATCATTTCATTGTAATACCCATAACCCCTCACCAGTTTATTACCTCCTATGGGGTACTCCAATTTAAACACACATATATAGAGATTCAAAGCTAGCATCCACATGAGAAAGAACATGTGGCATTTGTCTTGCTGAGTCTGGGTTACCTCATTCAGAATGATTATTTCTGGCTCCATCCATTCACCTGTGAATTTCATTTTTCTTCATAGCTTAATTCCACTGTGTATATGAATCATATTTTCATTATTCATTCATCAGTTGTAGGACATCTAGGTTGTTTCCATTTCCTGGCTATTGTGAATAAAGGAGCAAGGAACATGAATAAGCACGTGTGTCTGTAGTGGGATAAAGTCCTTTGGGTATATGCCCAGGAATAGTGTATTGGTCGGTGTTCTATTGCTGTGAAGAGACACTGTGACCACAGCAACCCTTAGAAAAGAAAGCATTTGATTGGGGCTGGCTTACGGTTTCAGAGGTTTAATCCATTATTCCACTATTGTGATGGTGGGAGCATGGTGGCACACAGGCAGACATGGGGCTGGAGGAGTAGCTGAAGAGTTCTACATCCAGATCTGCAGGTAGAGAGAGACACTGGCCCTGGCTTGGGCTTTTGAAACCTCAAAGCCTTTCCCCAGTGACACACTTCCTCCAACAAGACCACACCTCCTAATCTTTTCAAATAGTGCCACTCCCTGGTGACCAAGCATTCAAATCTATGAGCCTATGGGAGACATTTTTATTCAAACCACCACAAATGGTATAGCTAGATCATATGATAGATCTATTTTCAGAACCTCCTTGCTGATTTCCACAGTGGCTATACCAGTGTACTTCTTCCATCAACAGTGAGTAAGTGTTCCCCTTCCCACACCCAGGCCAACATTTGTTGTCATTTATTTCATTGATAATGGCCATTGTGACTGGGGTAAGATGGAAAGTCAAAGTAGTTTAATTTGCATTCTCCTAATGGCTAAGGATATTGAACATTTTTAAAAGTGTTATCTGTTTTTCTTCTTCTGAGGACTCTGTTCAGTTCCACAGAACATTGGGATGGGGGTGTTTGAGACAGGGTCTCTCTACATATCCCTGGCTGTCCAAGAACCTACTATATAGACCAGGCTGACCTCAAACTCACAGAGATCCTCCTGCCTCTATCTTTTGAGTACTGGGATTAAAGGTGTACACTACCATGTCTGGAGTCCTACTTAGAAAGTTCTTAGCCTATATCTTTAAATGTACTCCTATTTCATTTTATAATGATTTCAAAATTTCTGCTCTAACACAGATCTTTGATGCATTTGGAATTCTTATGCATGGTGAGAGAATCAGATTAAGTTTCATTTTTCTATATGAGTGTGTCCAGTTTTCCCGGCACTGTTTACTGAAGAAGCTACTCTCTGATGTGTATTTTGGGTCATTTGGGTAAAAATCAGACAGCTGTTGGTGTGTGAACTTATATCTTGGTCCTCTATTCTGCTTCATTGATTTGTGTGTCTATTTTTGTGCCTGTACCATTTGTTTGTATGACTGTGGCTCTGTCATATAACTAGATATCAGGCATGAGTTACCTCCAACAGTGTCATTACTGTTCGGGACTGCTTTGGCTAGCTAAGGTCTTTTGTGCTTCCATATGAATTTTAACATTTTTTTCCTGATTCTGTGAAGAATCAAATTGACATTTTATTGGTATTGCATTTAATTTGTAGATTGCTTTTGGTAGGATGGTCATTTTCACATTATTAACCCTACCAATCTGTAGTCGTGGTCTTTCTATCTTCTAGGGTCTTCAATTTCTTCAGTGTTTCAAAGTTTTCACTTTAGTGGTCTTTTACTTACTTGGGCTAGACTTATTCCAAAGTGTCTTTACCTCTATTGTGAATAAGACTGTTTCCTTGATTTCTTTCTCAGTATTTTTATCATTGGTAAATGTGCTGGCTAGTTTACTGTCAACTTGACACAAGCTAGAATCATTTGAGAAGAGAGACTCTCAGTTGAGAAAATGCCTTCATAAAATTGGCCTGTAGACAAGTGTGTTGGGCATTTTCTTGATTAATGATTTATGTGGGAGGGCCCAGCCCACTGTGGGTGTTGCCATCCCTAGGCAGGTGGTCCTGAGTTGATTGAGAAAGTAGGCTGAGAAAGCCATGAGAAGAAAGCCTGTAAGCAGTATTTCTTCGTAGCTTCTGCTTTAGTTCCTGCCTCCCAAGTCTCTGCCTGTGTTTAGAACATAGTTAACACAGTGACTTCCAGGCCAGGCAGTGCTTCATATGAGACCCTGTCAAAAAATGACCATGGTTGTGATGGTGATGATGGTGATGATGATGATGGTAGCAGGAAAGTATTTTACAGTTTGGGAGCATGAAGTTCTCCTTCTGTGCCCATAATTAATAAATTTCCTCTTTCTGTGGTATCTCAAAGATCTTACATGTTCCACTCCTAGGCTTCTTTAAACTGCCATTGACTTTGACTGAGTGACCCGACTCCTCTACTTTGTCTTCATGTTTTCAAATCCTGTCCTCTACATGACCTCCACATCATTCTATTGATGAGGTTCTCCGTTGATGAGGTTCTCCACAGAGATTCCCATTTTGCTCAGTGTGTTTTTCATTTCCCTCATCACTTCAGTTTGGATTTTCTTCAGTATTTTTCTTTCTTTATTGATATCTATTTTTGTATCCTGAGCTGACTTTATTCATCCAGCTGCCTGTGTTTTCTTGGAATACATTCATACCATCTTTGAGTTGTTTGAACATATTTATGATTGTTCTTTTGAATTATGGGTCTGGAATTTTCAAAGTCATTTCATTCTGGAACATCACTATGCAATTGGTCATTTTTGGAGGAGACAAGCTGTCTTGGTTTTTTTTTTTTTTGTGGCGGGGGGGAGGGGAAACTTGTCCATCTTGGATTAGATCATTGGTTGAGATTTTTATTGTTGTTTTCTAATTTGGGACACCTTTATGCTTTTAGTAGAGGTGTTTACAGTGTACAAGAAAGACTAGCTTGCAGTAGGGTTGAGGAGATGTTTTCTTCTTTTAGATTGTTGTTCAGGGAATCCATCTCTATCCTTAGACCTCCAGTTCAAGCTCAGTGCTGGCTGCAACCATACATGTGTTCTGCCTGTATTTTTGGAAGAAGTAAAGGAAATACGATAGGATATAGAGAATAGAAACATAAAGAGATGGGTAATTGGGTGGAAGCACCTGCTACATTGGCCTTGGATGTTTTATAAATAGGAAGTAGCTGAAGAGAGGAAAGAGATTAAGTGTGGGCACAGATTCTTTGCTGACCTCCTGACCTCATGGGATGACCTAGGATAGGGACCTAGATTAAAGGTCAAAATCTCAGTGGTAACAGAGCCTGGGCCAAACATGGGCCTGACCCCTTCCTTCAGTGGTAACATAGAGCTGGGCTGGAATATGGGCATGCTGCCAAACCTCAAATGGTAAACTAGAATGGGGCAAAAGTATGGATGAACTCCCTTCCTCAGATGGCACACACATGTTATTTGAAGATGCCACATATGAAAGAAAACATGTGACATAAGATTCTTTCATTGCTATTCCATCCCCAGAGACCTTCTCCTGGGCCTCACATGTTCCCTTCAGCCATGTCCCCAAGCTGCTCCTGCAGTAAACTGAGCACCACATCCAAATTCATGGGAAGCCCATTGCTGTCCCTGCCTTCCAAGTAAGAGTCTGAACCTGCTTACTCAGACATAAACATTTATGTCTGGCTCAGCTAAACAAGAAAACACTTGACCTGTGACTTAATCATGAAAATATATACATATAGATATATATAGAATAGACAGAAGTTTTGGAATTCCTGCTGTCCTATAATAAAATCCAGGATCAAATTCTTAGGCAGACACTACCTGCAGAGACCCCAGGAGTACGAGCTGTTTCCTTCTTACAAACGATTATCTGCAAACTTTAGAAGTTATAATCATGCTTGCTCAGCTGTTCCCACTGTGTCCACCGGTGCACAGCCAAGCTGTGTGAAACAAGGTAAGCTTTTGTCTGCCTCCAAAGCTCTTTTAGTTCATCTCAAACTTCATGGAGCTTTTTGTTTTAAAAGTTATACGGTTAAGAAAAAAAAAAAAGCTTACTGTAAGATTTATCCTCCTAATATGCAAGCATATAATGCAGTTTGGTTGGTGATAAATACAGTGTTGTATGGTGTTAAAGTCCCCACAGACCTCGGGAACTTTCCAACTTGCATGACTTTAGCTCTACATCCACAGGAATTCCTTGTCTCCCTGTCCTAGTTCCTGCCAACCCCCACTCCTTCCTGCTTCCTGCTGTGGATACTTCCTAGAACTGGATCTGTCCTCAGGGTGCACTTCTGTAACTGGCTTCTTTCACTTGGTGCAGTGTCCTCCAAGGCCAGCCATGCTATAGCACGACAAGGCTTCCTTCTTCGGAAGGCGAGTAGAATTCCTCTGTGCACAGCATATAACACGTCATTTCCTCACACGCCCACTCACGGACATTGAGATTCTTTTCACCTCTTGGTTATTGTGAATAGTTGTGCAATGAACACAAGACAGCAAAGGCTGCAAGTATCTCTGTGCGACGCTGGTTTCAGTTCTTTCGGATAAATTTAGACGTAGGAAGTCAAACTGATGGATCATACAGTTTTAAGTCTGAGAACCTTGATACTGCAGTGGCCACATCATTTTATATCCCTACCAACTGTGCACACTAAGTCTACTTTCTCCGTATATGTGTTAACACATATTAGTTTCTGGTTTTTCTTGTTGTTGTTATTCTTATGACAATCATATTAACAAATGTGGGGTCATATATCCTCATTTGCATTTCTCTGATTATTAGTGTATTGAATATATTTTGTTTTGTTTTTAGAGACAGGGTTTCTCTGTGTAGCCCTGGCTGTCCTGGAAGTCACTCTGTAGACCAGGCTGGCCTCGAACTTACAGAGATCCACCTGCCTCTGCCTCCTGAGTGCTGGGATTAAAGATATGTGCCACCACTGCCTGGCTATATTGAATATCTTTTATGGTCCTGCCATTCATTGTTCCTCTTCTTTGAAACTTTTTTTTTAGGCTACTTGTTTTCTAGCCATTGTAAAATTTCTCTCTAATTCTTGGATGTTAATCCAGTTTCAACAGATGGCTTACAAATACTTTCTCTAGTTCTGGGAATTCCGCTTCACTCCATTGACTGTCTCATTTGCTCTGCCGAAGTTCCTTCCTGTGACATAGCCCCACTTGTCTATTTTCAGCCTCATTGCCTAGGATTCCTCTTACCTCACCAGTGAGAAAATGAGGGCTCTGGAGACAGTTGGTGGTAAGCCAGACCTAGAATCCAGGATATAATCATAATAATTCCATTATTCTTTCTCCACTGTAAGATAAATGTAAGAAGTGATTGCTAAGAGGAATGTTATGAAAATGTTACCTTCCATTTGTTTTCAGGAGTTTAATCATTTGGGGTCTTCATTTACTTCTTTATTTGTTTGTTTGTTTAGGGTATCACTGTGTAGCTCTGGATGGATGGAACTCACTCTGTAGACCAGGGTGGCCTTGAACTCAGAGATCTGCCTGTCTCTGCCTCCTGAGTGCTGGGATTTAAGGTGTGTGCCACTTCAGCCTTTCATCTATTTTGAGTTGATTTGTACATGAAATAAGACAATTGTCTAGTTTAATTTTTTTACATACAGCCATCTAATTTTCCCAATATTGGTTTTAAAGACCATCCTCTGTTATATTATGAGCATGATTTTAGAAGCTTAAGTCAACACACACACACACACACACACACACACACACACACACACACACACTTTTCTCATTTTTTATTAGTTCTTTGATAATTTCTTAGAGTCTTTCTATTCCCTCTTCCTTAATGATCCTGAACCCAGAGAGGATGGAGTATGATGTAGATGTCCCACACAGGGCTGAGCATCCCTTAGTCTCTTATTCTCTGCACCTTGATCAGCTGTGGGTCTCTTGTCAATCACCATCTACTGTAGAAAGTAGCTTCTTTGACGAGGACTGAGAGATGTACTGATCTATGGGTGTGAGCGTAAGTCATTAGGAACCAATTTAAATTTTTTGGGCTTCTCTACTTTGTTTATTGGTCTGTACCTTTGTCTTTACAACAGTTCCGTAAGTTTTTACGAATGTAGCTTTGTGGTAAACTTTGAGCTCAGATGGGCCACTGGCTTTGTTTTCTTTCTCAAGACTGTTTTAACTCACAGAACTTTTCTTGTCCCCAACAGAAGTGATTTTTCAGGTTTGATAGTTTCATTTGAGGAGGACTCTCAGGCTCAAAATCTTTTCCAGGGACTTCTAGAGATCTGCTTTGGTGTCTCATCATTCCTAAGATGGGCAAGCTGGTTTTAGAAATTACACATATTCACTTCTGACCTAACTGATGAGGATGATGAAGACAGTTAGTTAATTGGTGGCGAATCTAAGCTGGAGCCCATTATTCTTTCCCCTGTGAGTTTAATGGGTAGAAGGAGAGTCAGTAGGCAGAAGATACACCCAAGGGCCACAAAATAGTACAGCTCTAGACAGAAAGAGGAAAAGTCCAGGCGGACCTTGAGGGGTTAAAGGATTGCTGGAAGAGTCCATTTTCAGGGGTGTCTTTTTCTTCTCTTAACAAATGGTCTCTATTTTTGGTAACTTACCTGGTAGAATTCTTTGTCCTGGACACAAGAGTCTGGAAGTCTCCTGATAATGGGAGTGGACCAGTGAGCTGGGAGGAGACATATATTTAAATCTCATGACCCTTTATTTTTTTTTTTTTTTTTTGGTTTTTCGAGACAGGGTTTCTCTGTGTAGCTTTGCGCCTTTCCTGGAACTCACTTGGTAGCCCAGGCTGGCCTCGAACTCACAGAGATCCGCCTGGCTCTGCCTCCCGAGTGCTGGGATTAAAGGCGTGCGCCACCACCGCCCGGCTTCATGACCCTTTAAAGTCATTCACACAGCACCTGCCTCCTCTCACATTTCTATAGTACAGACTTCCCTTAACATGCTCTGTTAGTTACATGTAGCTCAGATGGGGTCTTAGTCAGGGTTTCTATTGCTGCGATGAAACACCATGACCACAAAGCCAGTTGGACAGGAAAGGGTTTATTTGGATGACACTTCCACAATGTAGTTCATCACCAAAGGAAGTCGGGACAAGAAGTCAAACAAGGCAGGATTCTGGAGGCAGGAGCTGATGGCAGAGGCCATAGAGGGGTGCTGATTACTGGCTTGCTTCCCATGGCTTGCTTCCCATGGCTTGCTCAGCCTGCTTTCTTAGAGAATGCAGGACTACTGGCCTAGAGGTGGCACAACCCACCATAGGCTGCGCCTTCCTGCATTGATCACTAATTGAGACAATGCCTTACAGCTAGGTCTCATGGAGGCATTTCCTCAGCTGAGACTGCTTTCTCTGATGACTCTATCGTGTGTCAAGTTGACACACAAAACCAGCCAGAACAGATGGGCCAAGGTTTCCAGTATGTTTGAGTCAACTGGCTTCTTTCAAGTGCTAATCTTGATGTCTCTCTATTCTGCCACATCCCTATTCCCCTGCCCGTGCCTTCACTGCCAAGATATCCCGAACTCTCAAAACCCATGAGCCTGAGAAAGTCCTCTTGTTTCAGGTTGTATCTTGCCAGGTATTGGGTCAAAGCAACGAGAAAAGCAACTAACACAGAAAACTGGGCCCAAGAAGTGGTATCATTACTGGAATAAGCCTGACTGTGGTTCATAGTCTTCAGGGACTGGTTTGTTGGAGGAGTGTAGACTGGCAATGCCCTAGAATGTGGTAAGCAGAACCCAATGTACCCTTCTCATGGGAGTGTGGACTGGAATACCAACAGCAGACAGTGAAAGGCTGGGCTCATGGCATTTCAGATGGGAACAAGGATCCTATTGACAAAAAGAAAACCCTGGCCCCTCTAAATCCAGTGCCCCAGTCTTAGCCCTAGCTTCATAGCAGACCATATGCTACCACCTCCCCTTCCTCTACGCCCCCTTTGCCAGTGGGTCACAAAGCCCCCCTCCATCACCACAGTCCTTTGTCTCAGTGTTCCAGAGGGGGTGTCTCTGGAAGTCTACAGCTTCCAGAGACGCACCCCCTGGAATCCTGCCAGCAACACCCACCAAGGAATCAAGTCGGCAATCTTCACTGTCCTGCCTGTCCTGCAATTCCAGTCCCCCAGCCTTATCCCCAGCTCTGCAGCAGACCACCTGCTGTGGCCTCTGCTCCCTCCCTGCCACAATCCCCAGGGGACTACTCAGATCCTAGTGAGAGACCCAGCTTTCCTGCCCTCTGTAGATCGTCACACACACACCCATTCTAACCCACCCCAGTCCTTAGTGTCTGTTCCCAATACCCAGAAACACATTCTACCTTGGACCCCCCAGTGGCCACGCCTGGAAGGATCTCAGAAGCATTCCCAGGCAACCCAGTGCCACACTGTACTTAATCCAGAGAAGAGGGCAAGGGAATCCTAGGAACAGAACACCCACCCAAAAAACACAAGACCAGTTATTAGCACCTAGAATTACCATCATCCCAAACCTAGATGCCTAGAGGCCAGCATAAAAACACAATGGCTAACAGCATGGACAGTATGTCCCCTAGAGCCCAGTGACCCTACCACAGCAGGCCCTGAGAAGTGCGACATACCTAAAGCTAAAGCACAGGACAAGGGCGTCAAAATAGTCCTTAGGAATCTGCTCAAGGACCCGAAAGAGGATATGATTAAATCAGCTAACGAGATCTATGAAAACATGAAGGAACAATGAAATGAAAGAAGAAAACTGAGACATAAAAGTGAAACCAAATCATTAAAGAAAACCCAAACTAAGGGAAAACTGGAAATGAAAAAATGTAAGAACTGGAACACCTCAGAGGCCAGCCTCACCCACAGAATACAAAAGATTGAAGAGAGCATCTCAGGCATTGAAAACAAGATGGAAGAAATGAAAATGTTCAAAGAAAATGTTCAGTCTAAAAAAATCCTGACAGAAAACACACAAGAAATCTGGACACTATGAAAAGACCAAATCTACAAATAGCAGGTATAGATGAAGAATAAGAAACCCAGATCAAAGGCATAGAAAAATATTTTCAACAAAATCATAGAAGAAAAGTTCCCTAACCTAAAAAAGGAGGTGCCTATCAAGGTACAAGAAGCACAGAGAACACCAAGTAGACTGGATCAGAAAGGAAATTCCCTTCGGCATAATTATCAACAGTAAATGTACAGAACAAAGAAAGAATATTAAAAGCTACAAGGGCATAAGACCAAATAACATAAAAGCAGGCCTAGTAGAATAACACCTGACTTTTCTATTTAAACTTTAAAAACCAGAAGGGCCTGGACAGATGTTCTACAAGCTCTAAGAGACCATAGACGTCAGCCCAGACTACTATACTCAGCAAAATTTCCAATCACAATAGATGGAGAAAGAGAGACATTTCATGATAAATACCAAATTTAAGCAACATCTGTCTATAATTCCAGCTCTACAGAAGGAGCTAGAAGGGAAATGTCAACCTCACAAGGTTAACCACAGCCAAGAAAACACAAGGAACAAATAATCTCAGACCCGCAGATCAGAAAGAGGGACCCATACCATATACCCTAACAACAAAATAATGGGAATCAACAAACACTGCTCATTGATAACTCTCGATATCAATGGCCTCAATTCCCCCAATAAAAAGACACAGACTAACAGATTGGATGTGAAAACAGAATCCATCCTTCTGCTGCATCCAAGAAACACACCTTAACATTAAGGAGAGACATCTTCTCAGGGTAAAAGGATGGAAAAAGATATTTAAGCTAATGGACCTAAGAATCAAGACAGTCATTTTAATATCTGACAAAATAGATTTCAAACCAAAACTAATCAGAAGAGATAGGGAAGGACACTACATACTCATCAAAGGAAATCCACCAAGAGGACAGTGCAATTCTTAACATCCACACACCAAACACAAGGGCACCCAAGTTCATAAAAGAAACACTACTCCAGCTAAAACCACACATTGACCTTCACACACAGATAGTGGGAGACTTCAGTACCCCACTCTTTCCAATAGACAGGCCATCCAAACAAAAACTGAACAGAGAAATGCTGGAGATAACTGGCGTTATAAACCAAATGGACTTAGTAGATATTTACAGAACATGTCACTCAAACACACAAGAATATACATTCTTCTCAGCACTCACAGAACTTTCTCCAAAGTTGACCACATACTGGGACACAAAGCAAGTCTCAACAGATACAAAGAAAATTGAAATAACCCCCAGCATCCTATCAGACCACCACACATCTAAGCTGGATATCAACAACAGAATCAGAAAGCTTACAGACTCATAGGAACTAGGTAACTATCTACTGAATAAAAAAAAAATGGGTCAAGACAGAAGTTAAAAGCCTTCCAAAACTGGATGAAAATACACAACACGCCCAACTATATGGGACACGATGGGATGGTTCTAAGAGGTGAGTTTGTGGCTGTAAGTGACTACATAAAAAATTGAGGCTACCATGCCACTTATGCTTTATTTAAGCATCCAATGGTGTCAAGGGAGCACCTCCAAAGCAAAGCACCTGCTCATATTTGGGGAGTCCTCTTGAGAAGAAGGCAAGCTTTGGAGGAAAAATACTGCACACACTCAGTCTATGGCTTCGGCCTCCACCACCAGGAACAGCTGGTGGAGAACAGTGATCTCTGGAGAGGAAATTCCGGGTGGATTTGCTGAACCAAGTGTGTCAAGGATAACCAATAAACTGCAGTAAAGAGAAAGGAACAATCTCCACTGGAGAGCTGAATACTGGGCCTGCTGAAGCAGAAGGGGCTCCGTGGCAGGCTGGGTTGGGTTTTGTGTGTTTTCTAGAAGGTGGCATCTTTAGTCATCTGGTGGCCTGTCTGTACTCTCTGAGTTCCACTTGTCAGGGCCAGCATCAAGGGCCACCTTCCAGGCCTCCTCCACGAACCAACTGAGGAGTGGTACTTCCACCATACCTCAGCCTTAAACCACAGGTTGGGGCATGATCAACCCGAAACAAACTCAGGAAGGTTGGAAACACACCCAGCCACACCCCCCAAAGCCACTTCTGAGCAGACCCTCGGTGTGATTCTTTCACAGCAGGGTCACATCAAACCTGCCATTTTTATCACAACATTATTCTTTATTTGTTTTCCAAATTATTCTTCATGCAGTCACATTCTTCCTTGAGCCGTTTCTTCCCTCCAGTGAAGTCTGGCACCCCAAGCAGCTCTCAGAACTAAGTTAATTATAAAATCATATTAATGTCATCTATATAGCAATGAAATTGATTTATTTCATACATCTGAGGGAAAGTCATCGATTAAGATCAGGGACTGTAGCATTTTGTGTTATAACATTTACAGTGCTTATGAATTTTAATATTTCTCTCAGCAAGAATTGCCGTAAATATCACCTGCCATGAAGTCTTGATTTATGAATTAAGCTTCCAGGTACCATTAATATTTAAATGCTGAACATTTAATTCTGATTAAGTATATGCTGGAGACATTTATCGCTGTATGAAAAATAAGTCCTTCCACCTCTCAGGGCTGACCTCTGCCCTAGGATGTGAGCATATGAAATAAAATCTGAGCTGGGATGTTGGGAAAAAATGGGAGAGATCTCATATTAGTAACTTAACAGCACACCCGAAAACTCAATAACATAAAGAAGTCACACCCTAAAGAAGTAGACAGCAAGAAATAATCAAACTCGGGAATGAATCAATAAAATAGAAACAAACAAATAAAAATACAAAGAATCAATGAAAGAAAGAATTGGTTCCTTGAGAAAATCAAGAGGATAGACAAACCCTTAGTGAAATTAACTGAAAAGCAGAGAGAAGATCCCAGTTAACAAAATTGGAGGCAGAAAGTGGAACATAACAACAGAAACTGAGGAAATCCTGAGAGTCCTAAGGACATGCTTTAAAAACCTGTACTCCACAAATAGGAAAATCTAAAAGATATGGGTAATTTTCTTGATATATACCACCTATCAAAGTTAAATCAAAAACAGATAAACAATTTAAACAGATCTAAATCCCTTGTGAAGTAGAAGCCATCATTAACAGTCTAACAACAAAACCCAGGGCCAGATGGTTAGTGCAGAATTCTGACAGACTTTCAAAAAAGAATTCACACCAACAGTCCTCAAATTATCTCACAAAATAGAAACAGAAGAAATATTGCCCTTTTTATGAGGCTACAGTGCCCTGATACCTAAACCACATAACATAACGACCCAACAAAGAGATTACAGATCAATTTCCCTTACAAATATAGATGCAAACATTCTCAATAAAATACTTGCAAACCAAACCCAAGAACACATCAAAAAAGATTATCCACCATGATCAAGTAGACTTTATCCCAGAGATGCAGTGATGGGTCAATATAAATAAATTAATGTAGCCAGACAGTGTATGCTGATATTTTATTTGTGCTGAAATGTGATTTTATTTGAATGTTAATAAATAAAGTTGCCTGGAGACAAGCGGTCAAAGTGAGCCATAAGCAGAGTCAGGCAGTGGTAGCACATGCTCTGGTATGCTAATAGGCACCACAGACAGCCACTTGCCCCCGAGTTTCTTTTGGACCTGACACAAGGGAGTCTCACCGGGGTACAAACCACTCTTCAGGGCAGTCCCCATGCCCGGGAGTGGATGGCCAACAGAAAACAAACTCAGTGGCATCTCTGGAGGTTCTTGGTCTTAGAATGTTTTGTCAGGGCATTTAATAAAAAAAACTTCCCAGGTTCTCTGCATATAGATTATGGCTTCTGGTTTTGTGTTTCATAACTGTAATTCTGCTACTGTTATGAATCGTAATCTGATATGCGGGATACCCAAAGAGATCCTGACCTATAGGTTGAGAGCTGCTGAATTAGTCTCCCCTCCCTCTCTAGGTCTCCATTCCTTCCTGTGCTGTTGTCTGTTGGATATAACTTTTTTTTCTCCCCACAATCACTCACAGCAAAGAGTTTGCCTTGAGTCTCAGAAGACTTGGAAGTTTCGAATAATGTACGACTACGAAGATTTTTTAAGTTCTACTCGGGAGACGGCCGTGAGCCTATGGGGTCAGGAACAGAATGTTACAGTTTACATGTGAGATGTCTCCCCTAGGTTCGTGTGTTTGAACACTTGGTCCCCAGCTGGTGGCGCTCTTCAAGGAGATTATAGACCTTTAGAGGGTAAAGCCGAACTGGAGGAACTGAGCTCCTGGAGGGGAGAGTTGGCCTTGAAGGGCATAGGCCAGCTCTGCTCCTAGCCCCAGTTACCCTGCTTCCTAGTTGACCACCAACATGTGAACAAGTAGCCCTATGCTCCCACCACAGCAGCCCCAGCCCCTTCGGCTGTTCCGCCTTCACCGCCGTGATGAACTGTAGGCTCTCTAACTGTAAGCCAAAAATAAATCGTCCTTCCCCAGGTGGAGAAAAAACCTGAAAAGAATAAAGAAAATTGACCAAGGGATTGGGGGTTTGTGGTTTAGTGTTAGAATGTGGACTTAGTGTGTGTGAGAAGCCCTGGGTCCGACTGCTAGTACCACATATATGTAAACAAAATGGACTAAGGGCGAAACGAGATTGTGTAGAGCAGTTAGCACAGTATTGGTACATAGCAAGGTAAACTCATTAGTGGTTATTATCATAACTGTAATTATGTATATGTTAATAAAGCATCAGAGAGTTGGTCCCTGGGTAGAACATTGGGGCATGCCTTGAAAACAAAAGACAGCGAAAGTACAGTGACCTGAATCACTGTAGTGTGTGTTTTCTGATTCTACTCAGAACACACATACTCCATTCCTGTGATACAACTGTACGAAATGGCTTTCGCCATCCCCTATACTGAGTTCTGACCTCATCCCTCTCACTGGACCACAAGCACTGGTTTCTGTCGGCCTCTGTGATTTCTAAGCTCGTGGGACAAGAGGCTGGGCTGCTATAGAGAGTTTATGCAAGGCGTGGAGCAGAGGCTGGAGTTTTGAGAATACCTTCTGCATCTCTGGATCCAAATGAGCCTGAAACCCGACACACTCCAGATGTCCCCAACTTATGGCTTAATAGTTCTCTTTTTGATTGTTTGAGTTCAATTTTCATCTCTGTCAGGCAAAGACTCCTGATAATAGTTGTAAATGCTATTTGAGTAGATCTCTAAATTGTGGTATATGCGGATTTCATATTTTATTATTCCCAGGATTTTTTTTATCTACTTGCTGCTTTCATCAGAAGAACTGTGCCCACCTCCAATCCTTCTGCCTGATTAAGTCTGACGATTTGTCCAAGCTAATAAGAAACAGGATGTTATTCAAAATCACATTTAACTGGTTGTACAATCTGATGGTCATCTACATCAAACTTCCTCTCCACTTGGAGGTAAAATATTCTCAAGGGGATCGTGTGATGGCTTAGTGGTCAAAGGCACTTGCTGCTCTTGCAGAGGAGCTGAGTTCAATTCCCAGTGGTGGCTTCTAACTCCAGTTTTGGGACATGGCACCCTCTTCTGGCCTCTGCAGACACCACTCAGGCATGCAGTACACATACAAAAATGCAGACAAAACAGTCATACACAAAATAAATATAAGTAAATCTTGTGAATCTTTCCATCTCAGTGTATCTCTGATATTAAGATAAAAGTCAATAAACAAAAAAGGTAAATTTAGCAAATTTCACTTTTAGTGCCTTGTGCAGATCAGATCCTTTCTGAGAATTACTCCAAAGTGCTCCATCTAAGCCTTCCTTACCCATCCCCTGCCTCAGTCAGTCACACCGAGTCCTCTTCAAGAAGGAAACTCAGAGTCAGGCCTGACGATGCAGTGTTGAAATCCCAGCTACTCAGCAGACCGAGAAGGGAAGTCTACAAGTTCAAGACCAGCCTAGGCAACTTAGTGAGACTCTATCTCAAGAGGAAAAGGATGTAGTTCAGTGGTAGAGTGAAAAAAAAAAAAAAAGCAAAACCTTGGTTTCCCCTTCCACAAAACATGAAACTACATGAGGTAAATAAAGGAATGGGACTTGCATTTCAATGGGAAAATTTATAAACAACTAAGTCTCTTAAAAGCCATAGTTAGGTATGTGCTACTGTCAGTACAAGCAGTGGTCTCATAGAGACTGAAGAAGGAAAAGCCTTCGTGGGTAGGGGTACAGCAGAAAAGCAAGAAGAGCTGACCTATGTCTCGGAGCATGAGAAGGATGTCTCAGAGAAGGATGCCACTGAGAGGTCAAGTTCCAAGTCAAGGCCGACCCTAGAGTGGTGGTTCACAACCTGTGAGTTCCGACCCACTGGGGGAGGGGGGGGGTCAACCGACCCTTTCACAGGGGTCACCTAAGAGCATCTGCATGTCAGGTATTTACAGTGCAATTCATAACAGTAGCAAAATTACAGTTGTGAAGTAGCTAGGAAAATCATTTTATAGTTGGAGGTCACCACAACATGAGGGACTGTGTGCAAGGGTCACAGCATTAGGAAGGTTGAGAAACACTGCCCTAGAAAGTGAGGCCACCCCTTGTGTAGACAGAGTTTCTGTTCTCGCATCACTAGGCAGCTGAGGGAGAACGACCAAACAGGGTTTGCTCTGTAGAGTGTTTTGCATAAAGGACCTAGGGCTAAGGGTGGGGTACCCTGGCTGTATCTTCAACAGCCAGAGACATCTTGAAACAGGATCTGGGGATGAGAAAAAACTTAGAAGGGAGCACTCTGCGGAGTCCTCGCGGGCAGCGGATGCAGGTGCAAGCCAGTGAAAAACTTTTTTCTCGTGTTTTACTCACTGAAGGACCCAACACACTCGAATGCAGGAAATGTGCCGTAAGACAACAGGGCTGCCACATCCAAGAGGAACCCACTTTCCTCTTCACAGCCCGTGAGTCCTGCTGTTGCCGAGTGTACTACCGGCGATCCACCGCTAGGGGGAGGAGGCCAGCCGCAGACTTGTTCCAACTCTGACCTGTGTTGGCTGTAGAGCTTTCTCTCGGGAGACCGTTTTAAAGGAAATTACTGTGTGACTATTGAGAAGGAAGGTTATCTAGAGGTTTGTGTTCGAAATGTACTTACCAGATTCCCAGAGTCCTTGAGCCCCAAAGTGAAACTCTTCTCAGACTGATGCGTGACTTGGAGTCCTGTTTTCTGTGTTGATATTTGCACTTGCCTTTTTTTGGTTTTGGTGTTTTGTGTTTTGTTTGTTTTTCAAGACAGGGTTTCTCTGTGTAACAGCTCTGGCTGTCCCTAGAACTCACTTTGTAGACCAGCTGGCGTCGAACTGAAAGAAATCCATCTGACTCTGCCCCCCCCCGCCCCCCTCGCCCTCCCCCCCCCCCCCCCAGTGCAGGGATTAAAGGCGTGTGTCACCTCGCCTCGCTCGTCTTTAAAATGAATTCAGGTTTGATACGATTAGGACATAATTTCCAAAATGGTCCTAAATATATTTTTGTCGTGTGTACTACATATTTAGGTGAAGCACTGTTCTCAGCACTGACGATTATAAGATCAAAGTATCGATCAACTCTGAGAACTCTTTAGAAGCTCTGTATCCTGCAGTAACAAATCATCAGCCAATAGTTAATTCTTTATGTAAAAGTTATTACTTAGCAAATTTGCTTCCATCTTTAGCAAATGATAAAATTTTATATGTATACCAAAGAGTTATTTTAAAATAAGTTTCCTTATAAAATATTATTAGCAGGTGATTGATTAATATACCAATTTTATATACTTAGCCATGAAAATTTCCAGTCGGGAAAAGCAGCCCCGGGACTTGAGACCTAGAAGGGGCTCTTTCCAGTTGCTTCCTCTAGAGGGCGCCAGAGGTCTTCTGCCAGCCAGGGAACGTTACCGCCAGGCAGAGCAGGAGCCGCTTCTGGAGACCTGGTTCACATTGCTGACTTCAGTCTTGTTTCATCTTAGTTTCAGGTAGGAGCAGACAGACAGGACGAAATCACAAAGAGAGATGTGGATGCAGCCAGGACACGTCAGGGTTCAAGAGCAGTTTAGAAGGTCTTCAGCAGAATCTCTGCCTTTGCCCTGTGTTTCCCTTTGCACATCTCTATAAAAACTCGGTTACTTTAACAGGACTTACGTTCATATGGCCCCTCGGGATTTCTAACAGATTTTCCCAAGCATTATGTCTTGGGAGCCTCGGACTTCTGCGAAGACAGCCGAGCAGGCGCAGTGGCCTGCACGGCCTTTGGCAAGCAGGGTTGTTGTTACTTGAGACACCGAACGAGTGGAGAGAGATCCTCCATTCAGCTAACCCAGAACCAGGTTCACTTTGTGTGTGACGCGGAGGAGGTAGCAGAAGCCACACTGCTCCCCAGCCCAAGGAGCCAGTTTCTAAGTTAGATGCTTTGGGGTGGGGCCTGAGAATGAGCCTTCTCAACCACCAACCTCAGACGCTACCAGTCCAGAGACTGAAAACGGCTTTAACACTTCCCACATGTTTGCTAATTTGATCCACGCCCTGTAACTGGCTGGGTGGCATGCCTGCCTATGGAAGAACTCACCTCCATGGCCAGGCTGTTTCACGGCTGAGGAAGATAAGTAGGAGTAAATACCAGATTCCAGGGTCACAGGGACAGAGCTTGGTACTGTCTGGAGAAGGTCCGGGTCTTCTGCTCCTGATCAATGCTAGTTCCTGAGGCTAACGATCTTTCAGTGGTTTCTTTAATAGCAGGCAGGGATGCCTGGCAAATGTTACTTGGAAAATGCTTAACATTGAATATGGGGGCGCTGGCCCTCGAGTCTACAACTGTGGGACCCTACAACCTGCCCCCATTATAGCAATGTCATGGTTTCCCCTCTGGGGGTTCAATGGTCTTCTGCCCCTGCAGCAACCTAGGAAAGTGTTTCCTCCACACAGGCTACTTAGGAAACAGGTCTATTTGAGCTTTACATGGAGCATAATGTAAGGAAACAGGAAACGAGAGCTTCCCTGTTTTCATCTATGGCATGGCGTAGAGATAAAAATATCCTCGAGTGTACCTAAAGTTAGCAGAGGAGAAACAGAAAATGCCAAATTGCACCTCTTTAGAACTGTCTGTCTAAATGCTGGTGGATTTCCAAAAATAGTGAAGTTCAGCCTGCTTTAACAGAACTTTTTTTTTTTCTTTTTAAACATTGTCTCGGTGAGTAACTAACTGCTGGGGCTATAAATAAGATCCTGGCTACAAATCTGGTCTCCGGCTTAGAGGAATTTATAGTGAAGTGGAGAGGAGCAAAATGTTCATAATTAACTACAGCATCATACCAGGCAAATGGAAGTCCACATGCACCGGGCCGGGAGATGGAAGAAGAGAGGGAGGGAGAGAGAGAAGGAGGGAGGGAGGGAGAGAGGATGCCAGTTTTCACTCAGAGAGAATGGATGACAGCTGCGGAGGAAGGGGTGTCGCCCTGTCTCTAGGTGACAGGAAGACCTGGTTTGTTTACGTCTCCCAGACAGTGAAAGCCACGTGGGAAGACACAGGTAGGTGCCTTCCCGTGTGGACTGTGCAGAGCATGAGTACGCCGAGTTCCACACGTGTGTCACTGAGAAGCAGAGCAGTTCTGAGCTGGGGGAGACCTGCACATGGGTCAGAGCCACGCTACAGACTGTGGAAAGGCAGCGGTCATGGGTAAGGGGAGAACAGTGGGGGGGGGGCAGAACAGTGAGAAAGACACCCCCAGACTGACTCGGTTAGTAAGCGGTTTGGGGAACATGGGTCCGCCATCTCTGCTGTAACAACTGACTCTTCGGACTTTAGTTTTCTTACCTGTGAAACAGCAGTTGCTGGGTAGTGAGCGCCCTTGCCTCCTCATGCTCTGTGATTCTGGAGGCCTCGTTTTCTACAAGAATAACGCTGGATGGCTTAAGTCACCTCCTCACCCTTCTTTTATTATTATTATTATTATTATTATTATGATTATTATTATTATATTTCTTTGGGAGTTACACATCCTGCTCATTTCCCAGTCCTTCTGTATCTGCCCTCCACCCTTGTAGCCTCCCCCACAAAAGAAAAAGAAAAACAATAACAGATAAAACTTCTTACCAGCCCGTCTGGGCAACAACCTGCTCCTCTATCAATCCCCGTCTTCTGTCACACCAGCCGGAGTTGTTGAGTCTCCAGCTCTGCCATACATCTTTCCTGCCCGTCCATCATACGTTCGCTGGCCGTAGTGGCATTGGGAGCTGTGGTGTGTCACACTGTAGACCCTTTTGTCCAAACAGCTTTACTTCCGAATATTCAGTGCAGTGTGTCATTGGTCTGGTTCAAGGCTTCTGGTTTCTGCTACTTTATCAATACTGGGCCCTCTCTGAGATCTCAGATATCCTGCTGATGCCCAAGGTCACGGAGACCCTGTGGTTATGGCTCCCCAACTCGCCCCTTCACCAGCTCCAGCAGTTCATCAATGGGGTAGGTGTTCCTCGCCCTTCTAATTCCCCCAAAATGATGGGAGTGTTTGGCAAAGTCAGATGCAACCAAAGGCCCTTGTTGTTCTGGCTGTGGTTTGGGGAGGAGGGCTAAGATGGAATTCTTGACTTAAAACTTAATTCTGACCCATCTTCTTTGGAACTGACTTCTGTTACTGCAGCCTTTCAAACATGATGTAAAAGTGAAAATTCATCTTACTGTGTTTATAGACATGAGAAAGCGTGTTCCCAGTTCTGAAAACGTGCGGTGACTTAGGTTACATCTTACAAAGGCAAGGGTTTGTATCCGGAGCAGAGACCAGATTTCATGACTATAACCGGAAATCTCAGACACAGATGAATCACATAACACATCACTTCAGCCACAAGAGTAGCCTACGGTTAGCATGTATCCTACGGTTAGCATTTATCTCGGAATGCTTACAGAAATCTAGGCAAGCTGGAGGAGCCCTCCGGTCTCTTCCTGTGTGGGGTGCAATGGTCCAGCTCAGACTCCAGCCAAAAGACCAACGAGCACCTTTTGTTCTCTGAGGGGGTGGGAAGGGTATGGGAAACGAGGATCCGGCCGGCCACGAAGAAGATTCAAGGGAGAAAAATGAGTCACCGGCTACCAGGAAACACCAGGAGCTCTCTAAATGGAGCTGAATCCTGTGCTGGGGTGGGGCGAATGATCTGGGGGCTGCGGGGGAGACCCTCCAGCAATTCAGCAAAGGAACAAATCCAAAGCCACATGAGCTTCGGGTGGCATCTATTCCAGGGGCCTTAGTGACTCCTCCCCCCCGCCCCCCGGCAGCTGCCCCCAGTGTCCATCATGGGCAGCATCATCTACTTAAATATGTGAAGAATGTTTGCACTGTTCAGACCATGTCCAAAACGGCTCTGAATGAGGAGGCTGCTCATGCAGTCTGCACATGCGCCTCCAACCAGCAGCCCCGGAATGCTAACCTCTGACCTCGACAGGAAGAGATAAGGCCCCTGCCGCTCTCTGAAGGTCCTGATCTATAGCCTGAGGAGATTTTAAGCACACTTTGCTAGCTCCAGAACCCTGGAGCATCATGGAAATGGATTCCCTTTTGATGTACCGTGCATCTTTAATTAACTTGGTTTATTACTTTCAAATCATCCTTATACTAAAAATCTCTTCATTTTGTTTGGCTCTTCTTTAGTGTTTCTAAATTAGTCTTCTTTTAATAGACCTCTAAAAACGTTGACAGTTTACGTGTATAAAGATTAGCAAGGAGACACCATGATGAACTGGCATGGCCTTACTCATTTCTTCAAGCATTCTGCCACATTGGTTCTGCTCCTGTAAAATTCTTTTTCTAGGTATACCAAAGTGAATCCCAAATGTTACATCAGGTCATCGCTAAGTGACTTGAAACTCACTGTTCGCACATACAGATTCTTTTAACCTAACAATATTGCTACCATATGTAACAATGATTTTTCGGTATCATAAAATACCCAGCATTCCACTCGCTTTTAAACTATTAGAGGAGGGTAGCCATGGCATGCCTGTGGAGGTCAGAGGAAAACTTGTAGGAGTCAGTTTCCTCCTTCACCGTGTGGGTCATGGGCATGGGACTCAGGACACCAGGCTTCTGCTGAACATCCCGCCCAGCCTCCACTCACTCTGCTTGTCTGATGTGTTCTTCCAGGTGGGTTGAGATCCACGTGAGGTCTACGCACAGGAATTAGTTCCTGTCTTTGGCCATGCTGTTCGCTTGCGAAGGGAATCGGGTCATCGGTGGTACTACGGGGTTTCCCGCATTTCAGACTGCCTCACTGCGTTCTTGTGGTGTTTTCGCCAAGGACTCTCATTCCTTTCAATTGGGAAATGGACTTAGAGACCACAGTCTCTGGTCAAGGGGTATTCCTTGTCCCTAAATTGTCATTGTTTATAGTTTTTTGTTTTGTTTTGTTTTCAGAATAAACAGTTGGAAAATTTCTGTGCAATGGAAAATGAGAAACAAGGACTTTCTGTCTTAACATGTTTAAAAGCTTGGTTTGCCTGATAGTGACATAGATATTTACTAATTTTAGTTTATCACACATCTGTCGTTTTAAACATCCCAGAATTCATGTTACTTACAATGAACGTTTTGAACACGGATGTGCTGGTTGGGCTCCCGTCAACTTGACACAAATTAGGGTCATCTGGGAAGAGAAGCCTCAACTGAGACATTTTCTCTGGATGATTGGCCTGTAGGAGAGTCTGTGGAGAATTTTTTTATTATTAATGATTGACATGGAGAGCACCCACCCACTGTAGGTGGTGACACCCCTGGGCAAGTGGTCCTGGGTTGTCTAAGAAAGCAGGTTGAGCAAGTCATGAGGAGTGAGCCAGTACACAGCGCTCGCCCATGGCCTCTACTTCAGTTCCTGCCTAGAGTTCCTGCCCTGAGTGCCCCTCACAATGAACTGTAAGCTATGAGGTAAAATGAACCCCCCAGGCCAGCACAAGGTGCTTTTGATCATGATGTTTATCACAGCCTAGAAATCTAACTTGAACTCAGGGTAAGATTTCTTTGCAGGAGTTCTGTAGAGACACCATCTTATCTTAGGCATCCAGAGATGTTAATTACAGTGATTTCTTTCTTTTTTTCTTTTCTTTTTTTTTTTTTTTTTTTTTTTTTTGGTTCCTGTCCTGGATCTCGCTCTGTAGACCAGGCTGGCCTCGAACTCACAGAGATCCGCCTGCCTCTGCCTCCCGAGTGTTGGGATTAAAGGCGTGCACCACCACCGTCCAGCTAGTGATCTCTTTCATAATAATGCTTTCTTTCATTCTTTTGTTTCTGTTTTTACTTTTCAGACTTCTTTAAATATATACTGAAACCTGGCTGTGTTTCAAAGGCAAAAGATACTAACACATCAGTGTTAGTAATAGGGAGATAAGTGCAAAAATCAAAGTGACTGAGTAACAGTCCCAAGGTGTCGTGTTTATATTAGAAACATCACTGTGACCTTGATTTTTCACTTAATAAAGAGAACTTCTTGTCTGTTTTACGATGCTGTGGATCAAATTCATAAACCTGTTCACACCAGGCAAATAGTACGCTACTGAGCTGGAGACCCAGACCCAGAGCAGCCGTTGAGACAGCATATGCATTATACTGGGTATAACTAATCTGGGGAGGACTCAGGGTGTACAAGAGGGTATGGGTGGGTGACAAACAAGCACCATGTCATTGATATGAGAAACTTGAGCATCCATAGACAGACCTGAGAACTAAACCCCTACAGATACCAAAGGATGGCTCTAAAATCATGAAATTAGTATGAGTTCTGACTGGATTGCCCGAGCATCTCAAAAACTGACCTTTTGGTGTCTACTGGGAATAATGCTATTTATCACCTTTGTTGTAAGCAAGGCAAGAAGGTGTGAGCGCTTAGTTAGGAAGAAGGGGTAACTTATTTCTCGACAGCTGGTGTCTTGTTAGAAGTTCACATCGAAGCCGGGTGGTGGTGGCACATGCCCTTAATCCCAGCACTCAGGAGGCAGAGGGCAGGATCTCTGAGTTCCAGGACAGCCAAGGCTGTTACACAGAGAAACCCTGTCTCAAACACACACACACACACACACACACACACACACACACACACACACACAAACCAAAAACAAGCAAAAAGTTAACATCCCAAAAGAACATTCTTGCTGGTGGTGTTATTGGAAAATGGGTCTATGAACCATACTCAACATCAAAGGAAGATGCCCATCTTTGCCATTTGGAATTTGGATGTATATGAGCCTCAAGTGACTGGATTTCAAGTTCCTGGACTTGGTAGGGTTTTTCCTCCAGTCTGGGAAGCAGTTTGCCCAGAGACAGTTGAATAATTTCAGGGCACTTCTCCAAATAAGGGGGAGAAAAGCTTGAAGACACAGCCAGGTCACAGCTAGGCAAAGGCCAACCACACAGGCTGGGTGCTGAGGGGATGCCATCAGTACAGAGAGTAGGATTCTGAAGGAGCAACAAGCTCCAAATATACAGAACACTAAAGAGTGTGTGTGTGTGTGTGTGTGTGTGTGTGTGTGTGTGTGTGTGTGTGTGTGTTTGGATTATGGCTAAATATTTTATTTTGTTTATATTTTTCTCCTTTTTAAGTTATACTTACTAGTTGTACTGGGTGGCTTTGTGTGTCAACTTGACACAAGCTAGAGTCATCAAAGGAAGGAGCCTCAGCTGAGGAAATACCTCGATGAGATCCAGCTGTAAGGCATTTCTCATTTAGTGATCAGCGGGGGAGGGCCCAGCCCATGGTGGGTGGAGCCGTCCCTGGGCTGCTGCTCCTGGGTTCTATAGGAAATGGGCTAGCAAGCTAGTAAGCAGCACCCTCCATGGCCTCTGCATCAGCTCCTGCCTCTGGGATCCTGACTTCTTCAGTGATGAACAGCAATATGGAAGTGTAAGCCAAATAAACCCTTTCCTCCCCAACTTGCTTTTTGGTCATGGTGTTTCGTCCCAGCAATAAAAGCCCTAACTAAGACACTAGTATCCCATAAAGAGTATATTTTGCCTTTGTAACAACAATGAAACCATAAAATATGCTGTTACTTTTGACCCTCAAAGGATTTTGATGATAAGGGAAGTCCTCTTTGGACCATGGTGTGAGCTTTCAATCTATATTTAGCAAGAGGGGGCTGCCCATCAGAAATGAACAGTAACAAGGAAAAAAGGTAGAGACACAATAGAAGATCAAGTATAGGAAAGAACTATGGCACTGTGAAATAGTTCCAAATAAACTAGACTACTGAAAATGAGAAACAGCCCAGGAAGTCTGTGCTCCTTGTCGGGACAAAGGAGGTTAACACAGCAGCTGAGAACAGAGCTGAGCCTCTCCACAGAGAGCGCTTCCTACAGGGCTGAGCAGGGCAGCTGGGATCCAACCAGCCCCTGGCTGGGCCCTACAGAGCGAGAGTAACAAAGTCACATGTCCTGGACTTTGGATGGGGTTGTCCTGGTAAGCCCACAGTAGGATGAAAATACATTCCTTATACCTACCCTGCAGAACACAACAGTTTAGCAATGGTGCATCATTCCCTCTGGAACTGTCCGGCTGACTGGGAGTCACTGTTGCTACCCAGCATCAGGAGAATTACTAGCATAAATAATTACCCCAGCCCAGAAAAAGATCAAAACTGAAGTTTGGTTTCTATTGAATAGTGGTGTTTTCACAACATTGTAAAGTAAATCAAAACAAAAACAAACAAAACCTTGGAAGTCAACCCCTCAGGAGTCTCTATGGTGCATAGGGTGTAGGAGGTCTGCATCGGGTCACCCCAGGGTGGCGGCTCAAAGTTAGGCATAAAAAGAGTTGAGTCAATTGCCCTTCAGTATACATGGGGGACTGATTTCTGAGCATGTGTGTGTGCACACACACCATAAGCACCAAACTCTGTAGATGCTCAAGTCCCTTATATAAAATAGCATAGTGTTTGCATATAATTTACATATACTTCCTGTTCATTTTTCTAGTCATCTCTAGGGCCCACGGCCTATGCAGTGTCAGGTTCTTGACCTCATTGATAGTGCCATGGGCCCTAGGGAAGAATCTACCACTATTATTCTGCTAGACAGACACAGTAGTAAAATGACTCCTAGTAACCCATCTGTCCCATCTGTACATTGCTCATCCTCTTCAGAGTTGCTTCTTGCAATAGATGGTAACTCACAAGAGACTCACCCCTGGTCAGTGTACAGAGAGCAAGGGACTTCGGAGTGCTCATTCCTAAATGGGATATTTGTATCATAGCCCTCTCTTTAGAGCTCAGGCATCTATGGAAGAGGGAGGCAGTAAAGATTGTAAGAGCCAAAGGTGGTGGATGACTTCAGAGAGGCAGTGTTTTCTGGAAGCAACAAGGCAGATGCGCATATGAACTCACAGAGACTGTGTCAGCATGCACATGACCTGCAAAGGCTCAAGCCAGACAAAATACCAGTATGGAGGAGGGGGTGTAGGCATGAAGTCCCACCCCTAGTCAAGGAGTTCTTGACAATTGCTAGCTGCTGGGAGAGGAGAGTCACAATGGAGGGACACCAGGTATATATCAACCACACGCCTGGGCAGCTCCCATGCTCAGGAGTAATTGGCCAACACAATTGGACTTCATGTGGGTGTTGTTTCTTGTTTGTCTGTTTGTGTTGTTTCTTGTTTGTCTGTTTGTTGTTTTGTTTGTGTGTGTGTGTGTGTGTGTGTGTGTGTGTGTGTGTGTGTGTTTTAATTGATAGAGAACATGAGATCGGGTGGTTAGGGAGATGGGGGAGGATCTGGGAGGAGTTGGGAAAGGGATGAATATGATCACTGTATATTATATGAAACATTCAAGTAATAAATAAGATATAAAAATAGATAATGACAATAAATATGTCTCTCTGTACACCTTTAGGACAGTTACTTTTTCAGGTGTTTTTGATCTGTAATTGGTTAAATGTGGGGAGGTGGAATTCACAGATACTGAGAACTGACTGTGTACTACAGAAATCAGTAAAACATTATAAATCGGGACTCCTTTCTTTGAAGAACCAGTTATTAAATATTTACAAGCTCCAAGACAAACCATGTAACTATTCAAGGAAAAAATCCAGGGACTATCAAGCAAGCCTGGCAGAAACTCAAAATTACACAAACCCAGGCACCAGCCACTTCCCTTCACCACCCCAGCCTAACCCAGAGCCCCAGGCCTCTGGACCCACCTCACCAAATACTGCTTGTGCTGGAGCAGGAAGTGCCCACACACCCTGATTTGGGCCTGAGAAGGTTAGGGCACATTCACAGGAGAGGACTCCTTCCATGACCCGTCCCCTTACGTGGAAGCACAAAGGGGGACTTGAGCTACTCCTTTAAACTTCCAATGAAAACAGGAAGGAGAACGAGATCAAACGTGCCCTTTGCGGCACTTGACAAAGCGGAGGAGCAGCTCTGGGTTCCTTGATTCTTTGTCTCCAACATCTGCAGCTGCTGGCAGGTGGCTGGTTGTCGCATTTCTTAAATGTCTGGAGAAAGAGTTCAGTTTTCCAAGTAGACTGATTCAAATAATTCCCAGTGGAATAGAAAACCTTTCCCACTTTCTGGGACATCAGCTTCCCCTGCATTATCCCAGATTCCGTATGCTTACCTAATTCACTCCCCCTTCAGCAGTTCTAGTGATAAAGCAGGAAACAGACATGCTCCCCCCGGTAGAGTTTTGGGAGGAGAATCGTTACTAAAATGAAATCACGGTTGACATCTTGCACCCCAGGCCCCTTCGTCGTCAATGTAATAGAAATAAGCCGCCTGCTAAGTAGTAAGGTTTGGTCTTTCCTCTAGGGTTGAGGATCTAGTCCGTCCTTCCCCATCATTATGTTGGTGAATATGTCTTCTAGCAAAGGTTGTTCTTTATTAATGCTTTTCTTAGCATAAAAAGTAATGGGTTTCTTTTTTGACGTTTTCATACACATGTGTCATTGTACTTTGTTCCCAAAGACCTTTTCTTCTGGCAGGACATATTCCTAGAAAGGGACTATACAATGAAAGGATACAATTTCAGAGCTTGCAGTGTGTGCGGAAGGGCTGTATCCTAACAGGCCTGTACAAATTTTTACATTAACCTGCATTTTGTGAGATTGTGTTTCATGACGACACAGTGAACAAAAGTAACTATATACAGTCTTAGCCATATAATGCACTTACACATGTACTGTATATGCACACGGCTGATTTGATGCAGCAGTGTGGCACCTTCTGGTTTAATGTGCATTCTTCTCTTCCCCCAAGAACCCAACTTTGGTCTTGGAAATAAGCAGAGTACCACTGCTTCAAATGGATGTGGAGGCAGGTGTTTGAGAAAGGAACTCAGAAATGCTCACATTGACAGAACTGGGAAGATTCGAGAGCCTGGATACCTGAGGACAGGATGAGCCAGAACCAGAGGGGGCCTCAGTCAGTCATGCGAAGCCCAGAAAAGCTCATTCTGTGATCCAGGTCTCACAGCAAAAACCCCAGACAGCTGACTGGACAGGATGCATTCATTTCATCTTCTAGTACATAGTGATTCCAGGTCCAGCGTGCTGACGAGGCCTGTGTCTCAGGGGGACCTGAGCAATTTCATCATTTCCCAGTCAGATTCTTCCATAATTCATCCCATCAGCTTGAAATTTCTCTTGAAAAAAAGTTTTCCATAGCCCTCTACCCTGATCTGAATCACATATTCAACACACAGAGGCAAGGACTCAAACTGGACATTGATTTCGCAGATCTGGGTAGAAGAATTTGAATTAAAATCAGCTGGGACAGGAAGACGAGATCAGCAGGGCCAGTTGTGCTCCAGAGCCAAGGGCAACACAGAGGGTCCAGTGCTTGGTATTAACCTGGAGGGAAAGACTTTTCATATGTTGTCCCTGTAAACACTTCATGTAGCCAAAGTTTGCAAGGCAAAGGATATATGAAGACTCTGAGCTCTCACACACACCGGAGGGCACTTAGCTACAGCAATCTGTGGCTACACTTGAAGGAAGCAGTTGGTTCTAGACTGAATATGAAATCTGCTTAGATGAGGCATTTTTATTGTTTGCCAGCATCTGGGCTTTTGGGTCGGAGCTTTTTGCGACCCAGGAAACAGAGGACAAGAATGAAAGTTACAGTTTGTCTATCCGGTCGTCTAGGAGCATCTGCAAGTCAGCCAGCCCTGGCCTGTTGTGCATTGTCTGTGAGCAAAGAGGGGTTGTTAGATACTTGAAAGGTTGAGAAGGAATCAGAAGACAAAAAAACTGCATGGAATCCAACTTCTAATGTCTAGAGAGCAGACTCCATCAGAGAGGCAGAGTCCTTAGCCTAGGTATTGTTTGAGGCTGCTTTTCTGCTACTGTTGGAAAGCTAAGTAGTTACTCTTATGACAGAGATCTTTTGTCCACAAAAATAAAAATATGTAACTTCTGGCCTTTAAAAGAAACATGTTTTCTAGCCACTGATGGTGTGTGCCCGTAATGCCAGCACTCAGGAAGCTTGAAGCAGAAAAATCCAGTGTCTGTAGGTATCCACCCTAAGCTGTATATTAAGACTGTCTCAAAACAAACAAGGCCTGGGATGTAGTTCAGTGGCGCTTGTCTGGTGTACACGAGACCTAGAGTTGGACTCCTAGAACTTAGAAAAGAAAAATGTTTCTGAAAATTGAGAATCAATCTACCTCAAGACCCAATGATACTACTCTTGGGCATATATACCCAAGGCATGCTCAGTCATACCACAAGGACACTTGCTTAGCTATGTTCATAGCAGCATTATTTGTAATAGCCAGAACCTGGAAACAACTAGATGCCCCTCAACCGAAGAATGGATAAAGAAAATGTGGTACATAGACACAATGGTACATAGGCACACTACTCAGCAGTGAAAAACAATAACATCATGAAATTTGCAGGCAAATGCATGGAACTAGAAAATATCATCCTGAGTGAGGTAACCCAGACTCAGAAAGACAAACGTGGTATGTACTCACTCATCAGTGGATACTAGATGTAAAGCAAAGGACAATCAGACTACAACCCACAGCCCCAGAGAAGCTAGGTAACAAGGGGGGCCCAAAGAGGGACGCATGGATCACTCTGGGAAGGGGAAATAGATGAGAACTCCAGAGTAAACTGGGGGGGGGGGCAATAGAGGGGAGGGAATGGGGGATGAGAACATGAGGGAACGGGATGGTTGAGCTGGGGGAGGGATGGAGTGGGAGAGCAATGAAAGAGATATCTTAATAGAGGGAGACATTATGGGGTCAGAGAGAAACGTGGTGCTAGGGAAGTTCCCAGGAATCCACAAGGACGACCCCAGATTAGACTACTAGCAATTAGTGGAGAGGTGCCTGAGCTGGCCTACCCAGGTAATCAGATTGGTGAATACCCTAACTGTCATCATAGAGCCCTCATCCAGTGACTGATGGAAGCAGATGCAGAGACCCACAGCCAAGCACCACTCCGAGCTCTGGAGTCCAGTCGAAGAGAGGGAAGAGGAATTATATGAACAAGGGTGGTCAAGATCATGATGGGGAAATCTACAGAGACAACTGAATCAAGCTCGTGGGAACTCATGAAATTTAGACCAACAGCTGTGGAGCCTGCATGGGACCGAACTAGGCCCTCTGCATATGGGAGACAGTTGTGTAGCTGCGTCTGTCTGAGGGGCCCCTAGCTGTAGGATCAGGATCTATCCCTGGTGCATGAGCTGGCTTTTTGGATCCCATTACCACTTTGCTCAGCCTTGATGCAGAGAGGAGGGGCTTGGTCCTGCCTCAATGAATGTACCCGAGCTTTGCTGACTCCCCATGGGAGGCCTTACCCTTTTGGAGGAGGGGATGGGGGATGGGGGGAGGTTTGGTGGGGGGGCGGGGATGAGAGGGAAACCTGTGGTTGGTATGTAAAATTAATAAAAAAAATTCTTAAATAAAAAAATACCTTTTAAAAAAAGTAAAATGTTTCCCGATTCCCGCATTAATACATTTAGAGGTGTGGCCTCAAGCAGTATAATGTCCTTATGGAGGATCCAGCCATAGTAAAGGATGAAAGAAAGGGAGGGAGAGAGGCATGAAAGAGGGGGGAGAGAAAGAGAGAGAGGGGAGGGTGACGTGAAAGAAAGGAAGAGGGAGAGTGGAAGCCGTGGGACTTGAGAGGACTGAGTTTGCAGTCTTGCTTATTGAAGGTTGCTGCTAAGTCTGGCAAGGTAAGGAGAGCGGAGTTTAATAAGGTATCAGAAGAAAAATCAAAACTGGCTGGGAGCTAGCTGAGGCAGGCAAAATGCTTGCCTTGAAGGCCTAAGGAGCTGAGTTTGACCCCAGAACACACATGACAGCTGAGTACAGTAGGTGCCATCTGAGGTCCCAGTGCAGGGGAGGTGGAGACTGAGACCAGCAGATCCTGGAGTTTGGAGTGCCAGTCGGTGAGTTCCAGCTTCAGTGAGGGTCCCATTTCAAAAAAATAAGGTAAAATGCAATCGAGGGAGACAGCTGACCTGACGGTGACCTTTGACCTCCACACACATGCTCGTGCGCGCGCAGCGCGCGCACGCGCGCACACACACACACACACACGTACGTACTGGTTAAATACATGTGGACACATAGAGATATGTGCCAGACACACATATACATGAAAAATAATGATGTGATAAATGGTCGAGCTGAATTAGACATTCAGTGTCTGTAATAAAACCCTCCAGTTCTAAAATAAAGAAAGCCTGAGCCGGGCGGTGGTGGCGCACGCCTTTAATCCCAGCACTCAGGAGGCAGAGCCAGGCGGATCTCTGTGAGTTCGAGGCCGGCCTGGGCTACCAAGTGAGTTCCAGGAAAGGCGCAAAGCTACACGGAGAAACCCTGTCTCGAAAAACAAAAAAAAAAAAAAACAAAAAAAAAGAAAGCCTGAGAGGAGGGGGTGTGGCATTAGCATTCTGGTGACTACTGTTCAATGGTAGTGTTAGGCACTACTGTCACATCCTCCCGAGAAGCAAGCATGGACCAGCTTCAGTTCAAGAGTCATTCCTACCGAGCTGAAAGCAGATCTTCACTGAAGACCAAGGGTGGCACCTCTCAGTTCTCATTGACTCACCAGTAGGATGGTACCTGGATTTAGAGCTCTGTGGTATAAACAGACATGGGGCTGAGATTTCTACAAAGGTGGTTGTAATTAAGACATGGTGTGTATGGTGGTTTAAAAGAAAATGGCCCCCAAATCGTGGCACTATTAGGAAATGTGGCATTGGAGCAGGTATGGTCTTGCTGGAAGTGTGTCACTGTGGAGACGGGCTTTGAGGTCTCATATATGCTCAAGCCACACCCAGTGTCTCAGATCACTTCCTGTTGCCTGCAAGTCAAGATGTAGGACTCTCAGCTACTTCTCCAGCACCATGTCTGTCTGCACGACACCATGTCGCTCCATGATGGTAATGGACTGAACCTCTGAAAATGTAAGTCACCCCAATTAAATGTTTCCTTTATGAGAGTTGCCATGGTTAGTGTGTCTCTTCACACCAATAGAAACCCTAAATAAGACAGTATCAAAGACAACTACATGAGCTGGTGCACTTTTCTGCGGAAGATAAAAGAAGCAGCTTTGATGCTATGGAGCAAGGACTGGATGTGAAACAGAAGGCTTGGTTTCGAGTGTGGCTTTGCCACTTACCAGCCACGCATTTAATCTCTCCAAGCTCCCTTGTCTCTGAAGCTCTGTAAGTGATTCTGAAGAACTCCATGAGATAACATTGAAACAGCTGTGTAAACACCTCAGTGAGAGACACCATGACAATAACACCTGGAGTACTGAAGAACTATCTCAGGAAGTTTGGGGGTTTGTGGACAGTTCAAAGAGCCCAGGAAAGGCCTGTAAGATCTCCCCAGACTGCTCTGGTTCACACTGAACTGCTCAGGAGGACTATTTCTCAGCCTTGCCTTTCCCTTACACTGTGGTATCCTGGGCTGGTAAGAACGCTCGCCCAGAGAAAGCCGCACTCTTCCTGCTCTCCCTCCCTCCTTCCTCTGGCCAAGGGCCTTCCAGGTGTCCCATATTTCTGTGTGAGTACACAGCAGCGCTATGTTTTCCATGGGTAACCAAGCGATGGCACTGGATAGGTATTTTCCTTTTCTACGGAGAAGAATGGAATGGCACTGAACTTGCAGAAGACTCCAGGCAGGCCAAGTTGGGGTCTGAGACACTTGGCATGGCAGCGCAAAATCCACCTTGGAGACACCCTGTAAGACAGATGGGAAACCTTCTTAGCATCCATCATCAGAGCATCCGTCTGCTTACTATTCTTTTGGTCCTCCGACTCTGTCACTCTTCCTGGGATTAAAAGATAGAGAGAGAGAGCGTTTTAATTAATTAATTAATTAATTAATTTTTATTGGGAAGGGTGCTAAGAACTAAACTGCATGCATGCCTCGTGCATGCTAGACAAATGCACACCATGCACTTTTAACTCTTCGTTTTGAAACAGGGTCTCTCTAAGTTGCCCATACAGGCCTTGAACTTGAAATCTTCCCTGCCTCAGCCTCCTACAAAGCTGGGATTATAGGCCTGCACCACCAGGCCTGGTTCTTCTACAGTGCCTACCTAGAAATAAAACTGTTTCTTTTGCTTAGACAGATTTACACTTATCAAATACCAAACTGTACCGCGTCGAAGACAGGAGGGTGGCGACAAGCTGGAAGAGAGGTGTCTAAGGTTTTCGGAGACTTTGGCAATGTCTGTGTCTTGCAGCTATATCTCACTTACGCAAACCTTCTAATGTTTTACTGGTGAATCCATTCCACTTTTTAGCTAATCAGTGAGATTCGGGTTAAGCGTCACCAGGTTAGGGTGACGCTTGTCTGCAGAAGCAAGAGGAAGAGGGGGAGGTGGGCGGAGTGACGCAGTCTACAGACTTCAGCAGTGAGGATGCTGCCCAGTCAGGAGGTAAAGGAGACAGTGACTTCAGCCAAGCGCAGCTGTCATTCACCTGAGGGCGCATCTCCCCTTCTGGGAATCTTGAGGAATTTGCAACTGGATCTTTCCAAGTGAAATAATGGCTTCTCTGCCGAGTACTTTATGCAGAGGGCTCTGCTTCCAGCACATTGTAAAGAAATGGCGATGATCTCATCACACATACAGCTTTGCACCACAGAGGGGTAGCCACACCTAAACACTGCTTAAAAGGAAAGTATTCAGTGACTTACAGGGTTTCTCACGTCTCCCACCTCCTGCCTTTTTCCTCCCTCCCTTCCTCTCTCCCTCCTTCTCTCCTTTCTCTCTCTTTTTTAAATTTACTTTGTTTAGCTGGGCGGTGGTGGCACACGCCTTTAATCCCAGCACTCAGGAGGCAGAGCCAGGCAGATCTCTGTGAGTTCGAGGCCAGCCTGGTCTACAGAGCGAGATCCAGGAAAGGTACCAAAACCCTGTCTCAACCCCCACCCCCCCAAAAAAATTTACTTTGTTTGAGACAGGGTCTTACTACGTTGCTCAGACTAGCCTGGAATTTACTGTGTAGCCTAAGCTGGCCTTGATCCTCCTACTTCAGCTTCTTAGGTATTGTGATTATAAGTATGCCTGGCTTATATGGTTTAAAAACAATTATTAGGGCTGGAGAGATGGCTCAGAGGTTAAGAGCACTGACTGCTCTTCCAGAGGTCCTAAGTTCAATTCTCAGCAACCACATGGTGGCTCACAACCATCTGTAATGAGATCTGGTGCCCTCTTCTGGCCTGCAGTCATACATGCTGTATACATAATAAATAAATAAATTTAAAAAAATTATTATGTCTCAATTAAAACTGTTAAATTTTTTAGTAACTTTTTTTCCCCCAGTAGCCTCAAAAGCATAGAAAAAGGAAGAATTTTACCTTCTTTGGCTATCCTTTATTTCCATGGGCTTAGCCTTTCGGGGGCTATTTTCATTCCATCACCAGACAAATAATAGTTCCCATCTACACTGAGGGACCGCCTTCAGAAACTTCTAATTAAGTCAGGGAGGCAGACCATGCATATTCAGAATGGAAAATACGAGTGTAATCCTAGTGTGTAAAGCAGTTAACCATCACTGTGGTTCTATTCACACACATGCCAATCTGACGTCAGCTGACTAAGAGAAGGCCGGTCTCTGAAAGCCTTCCTCCCTAAGCAGCTTTGGAGTGCCCACATACACCACTGTGTCCGGGACTCAGCCTTGGTTACTGAAGCTACACTGAGCAACAAAGCTGAGGCTCTGAGCTTCTCATTCTGACAGCCCTAGCGAGGGGTCTGCTGTGATTGTGAAGACGTGTTCATCCTACATGCTCTCTACCACAGTCACACATGCGGCCACCACCGAGATGCCGGCTGGACATCTCCTTCCAAACACTGGTGGCGTCAGACGTTGACTTCTGCCTGTGTAGGACAACACCTATTTCTTCAACAAAGTTATTGACCATGTTACACAGCAGACTGCAATATGCCTGGGCACACTGAGAGGATGTTGGTGAGACTGTCTTCCTTTTCACGGAACTCATATTTTAGTGCAGGAGAAAGACAATAAACAAACAGACATCCATCAAAACAAAACAGAAACAACTTACCATGAGGGTCCCAGTCTCTTTTTGTATGGTATAAAAAAAAAAAAAAAAACAGAGAAGCACCCATATATGCAAATAATTCATTATCTCGAAATACTGGAAGTCCCTTTAAATTCACTCTTTAGTTGTTAGCCTGGGCCAAGCCAGTAGGGTCTCAAGGATAGATTTGATCAGTTTTAATTAAACAATGATTTTGTGAGCTTTACTGATTGTTTTTAATATATTTAATCAGATACAATAAAATACATTAGGTGAGCTGGGGCGGTGGTGGCACACGCCTTTAATCCCAGCACTCGGGAGGCAGAGCCAAGCGGATCTCTGTGAGTTCGAGGCCAGCCTGGGCTACCAAGTGAGTTCCAGGGAAGGCGCAAAGCTACACAGAGAAACCCTGTCTCAAAAAACCAAAAAAAAAAAAAAAAACATTAGGTGTTAGTAGACTGTCTTCACTGGCCAGTAATAGTTCAGAGCAATTTTCTTGTTTAGGACTCTTTTGGCCACCAAATTTATACTAGCTTCTCAAGTAACTCCATTTTGAGGAGTTACAGGGGGTTAAGGCATAAATTATGCATCATACATTATAGCCTAGGAATCTTTGAAACCATTGTGTTGGACCCTTTCTGGCAAATTACCATATGAAGTTCCTAATGAAATGCAAGGAAATCAGCAAGTAGCTTTGACTTCTTGGAAAAACTGGAGTACCATGTGTGAAGAACAAAGCACATCTTCTCTTGGTAAGGACAAGGAAGCTGTGCCTTCATTTAAGATGACTAGACACAGGGTTACTGATGAAGGGCCCTTTAATCAGAATAGACACAGCAATCTGATTTAATTGGTCTAATTTCGGAGGACAAAATTCCCAGGAGAGTTTAAAAAAATTCATGCAAAGGTTCTTGCATAACTTTCTAGGAAAATAATTGGGGCATCATTTACATAATCATTTGCATATCCCCTTATTTACTAGAACCCTTGGATCCCCTTGAGACCCTGGATAGCAGCAGCTAATTGGTTAGGGGTAGTGAGCCCGTTAAAGTGGATAGATTTCAATATTAAAATATATACATTAGTGATTTTTGAGGCTGCAAATAAAATTTAATATTTAGAAATATCTGTGGTCCTTGAAAAATTTTCTGAAAGAAAAGTTTAGTACAGAAAATTACATAGGAAAGATGGTAGTTAGGAAATGATCAGAAAGGGTTAATAAAAAAAATGAAAGAAACGAAGAAAAGACAAACAATAAAACTTAAGTCCAATTACAATGTCTGTCTCACCACAGACATTTCCCTGGAGGGACTGAAAGGCAGCTGTCTGCACTAGACGTCCATTCCCATCCACACATGGTGGGGAGAGACGTCGAGTGACTCTGCTTCCTGGGGTGTTGTGGAATATCATTTTAGCTGCGTAAAGGGGTGTGTGTGTGTGTGTGTGTGTGTTACATTTGTTTCTGCTGCTTTTGTGAACAATGTAAGATGTGTTACAGTTGTTTGATTAAATAAAACTAACCTGGTCTCAGGAGGCTGAGTCAGCAACTAGCTGACAGGAAGTGGTAGGGAGGAACTAAGGTAAGGAGGAATCTTTAGTGGGGGCTGAGAGAAGGAAGGCCCTTTCTCAGGAGACCCGAGAAAGGAGAGGTGAGCTACTTGCTGTTCAGCCTCTCTGAGCTAGCAGGATATCACCTCAACCTTTAAATCCTGAGTTCTATAGAAGGATAGAGATTTAGATAAAGTTTCCTTTAGCGGCTATGATAGAACCAGTGCCTGAGGGAACAGAATCCCCGCCTGGCTGCGCCCCATGATTCCAAACTGCCGCTGGTAGCTGTGGAGTCACAGTCGCCTGTTGGGACAGCAGTGGCTTAGGATGCAGCCACTATATTGAATGCAAGCCTTTGGATCACACGTACAGTGGTTCCTTTAATAAGATCCAGCCAAGGACCCCAAGTATGTTTACTGGGAAGCAGGTGCCCATGACGCATGGCTTGGAAGTTAGGAATAGTGTCAGACCGGAAGTGACCAGTATCAGACAGGAAGTAACGTCTGGGCTGGGTTGCACATGCTTATAGTCTCAGCCCTCATTCTGGAGGCTGGAAAAGGAAGGGAATCTGAAGCCACCCTTGACTACAAAATGAGACTGAGTCTAAAAAGAAAGGAAGAGACAGACACGGTGGCACCTACCTTTAATCCCAGCACTTGGGAGGCAGAGGTAGGTAGATGTCTGTGAGTTCGAGGCTAGCCTGGTCTACAGAGCAAGTACTAGGGTCATCAGGGACACATAGTAAAACCCTGTCTCAAAGCAAAACAAAACAATAAATAAAAGTTTTAAAAAGAAGGAAAGGAGGGAAATGGAGTCAAGGAGGGGAGGCACATTACCTGCTGTCCGTGTTAGTTCTGAAGCTGACATCAGCAGATTCCATTTGAACACACTTGTCTCTTAGGTTGGTGTCCTGGGGTAAGTCCAGCATGGACGTTTGGAATTGAACTTTTTAATCTGTTGGATTCATGGCCACATATCTATCTGATCATGGCTGGCCAGCCAGGAAATGGGAGCTGTCAGAGGAAAAGTCTTGCAGGCCTCATGTAGTGATGCTATGCAGTGAGAATTTATAGATATTTCTGGCAGACCCATTCTATTGGAAGAGTGGAGCAGTTCTGACTATAAGACACCATTGGTTCATTCTATATGCTTAGAACTTCAAGTGTGATATGCCAATGACATTTCTTTAGATGTTTTAACTGTAAAGTGAGATAATTTTAAATAATCTAGTTTTTCCTGGATTATGATTATTAGAGAAAAGGTAAATTTTGGTCACCTGATGAATTTCCTGGCTTAAAGAAAATGTTTTCCATAGTTTCCTAAAATTTGAAGTAATTTGAGACTGACCTCTCACCTGAGTTACTTCCTGATTAAGTGTAAAAGCCTAAAGCTGTGGGTTCTCAGGCATCACGTAGTACGAGGAATTTTTGGAGTGGCCGATATAATATATTCCAGGTGGAATAAATTGTTTTATTCAACTTGGTTGATTTTATTATGCATTATGAAATCAGTTCAAACATCATCTTATAATTAACCACACCAAATGGTGTCTTTTCATTGTATCTAATGTTTGGCCTGCATGTTTTTATTTAGAAAGGCTCCATCTCAATTATGGAGATAGATGTTTGATTGTCTCTAAAATATAAAATACTTTTCTAATTAAAATCATTGCTTGAGCCAGGCAGTGGTAGCACACACCTTTAATTTCAGCACTCGGGAGGCAGAGGCAGGTGGAACCTCTGTGAGTTTGAGGCCAGGCTGATCCACCAAGTGAGTTGCAGGACAGCCAGGGGCTACACAAAGAAACCCTGTCTGGAACATGGAACAAAGAACATGGAACACCCCTTATTATGTTAGTCCCTTGACTTTTATATGGTGAGGGGATAAATCTTTTTATTTACCCAGGGGCCCTCTAGAAAGCGTCAAGGATGGTTAAAATGTAAATTAATCTTGACTTTTTTTTTTTTATGTGCATTGGTGTTTTGACTGAATGTAAGTCTGTGTGATGGTGTCAGATTCCCTGGAACTGGAGTTACAGATGGTTGTGAGCTGCCATGTGGGTTCTGGGACTTGAACCCGGGTCCTCTGGAAGAGCAGACAGTGCTCTTAGGCACTGAGCATCTCCCCAGCCCTAATCTTGACTTTCAAAAATGTTGTATATTGTGTTTAGCTTTTGGAAAGACATAAAAAGATTTCACATGTGTTGGGTGGTGCTTAATGAAGAACACTCCATCACTGTGACAATTTGGAGTCGAGGCCCGGCTGTAGCCAAGAACACTAAATGGGGACAGTGCACTGGTGGTTATGCAAGACGATGAGGGACTGGAGGAGAGCTGAGTTGCAAATGGAAAGGCAGGGACAGATGTGACACAGGAAATGAAGTGAGGACTTGGAGGATACTGTGAGCGCCTGGGAGAGAAGGGACAGGGGAAAGCCAAGGTCACTTCTGCCCTTCAGTCCCAGGCCATTGGAAGAAAGACTGGATCCCTGGACAGGGGTGGGGAGCCGAAGAAGCCAAATCAGGAGGAGAAGGCAAGTGTGACTTTACAAAGAAGGAAGCAGATGAAAAGATGGAACTGGGCTCTCTCCATCCGTTCATTTAACACACCACCTCGTTTGCAGTGGGTCGAAAGCCAGCTGTAATTACACAAGCTGGAAACCAACGAGGAAATTGGGAGACAAGAAAAATACGCCTGGGGAATATAAAATCCAGATGTGGTGTTTGTATGCAGCTTTGCATACTTCAGATACTGTACTGTGCATTACTGGAGTGACGGTGTGGGTCTGGTGCTGCGCTGCTGCATGACGCAGGCAGGTCCCAGGACTCAAACACAGATCTGCCATTCAGGAGAAGTGCAGGTCTGAGGATACTGAATCAGGTAATTTCCTGTGTTCTGGGGAGGACACTCTGATGTAACAGATGGTGCACTTTCCTGACCTACCCTGCAGGGTTAGCAGTGAACACTCCCTCCCCCAACCACCCCCCCACCCCACCCCCACCCCCCACCCACCCCCACCCCCCCGTTCTTCGTTTTTGCTTTTGTTTCTTGAGAAAAGGTTTATTCTGTGTAGCCCTGACTATAATGATGCAGCCCGCAGGAGGCCTTGGTGGGTTGGGCCAAGGTGCCCTGTGGGTGAGGGAGACACACCATGCAGACTCGGCCAGTGGGCTGCAGTGTGGAGCGATGGAAAGTCACACACACCATGCAGACACATGTCCACGTGGAAAGTTTATTTTGGTGGGTAGAAAGAATAGAGGGGAGGAGAAAGGAGGGGGGGGGAGGGGAAGAAAGAAAGAAAGAAAGAAAGAAAGAAAGAAAGAAAGGAAGGAAGGAAGGAAGAAGGAAGGAAAGAAAGAACACACCTTGTGGGAACACAGAAAGAAAGGGAGAAGAGGAGTTTTCTCTTAAAGGGGACTTTATGTTAGAATGCTGGGTGGGTCCCCAAGGGGTGGGAGAAAATGCCAACACTGACTGTCCTGGAACTCTCTCTGTAGACCAGACTAGCCTCGAACTCACAGAGATCCGCCTGGCTCTGCCTCCTGAGTGCTGGGATTAAAGGCGTGCGCCACCACCGCCCAGCTGCCCTTCACTTCTTAATGGATTTTGTACTCTGCTGGCTCACTCGCTCTTCTTCCTCCACCATTTGAAGATACTTGGCATTTGTAGACTTTCTCTCCTTCTTTTGCCCTTTCTTGATTTTGTTGATGAGTAACTGAGAAAAAAATAAGAGTAATGAGAAATCAGGACATGAGTAAAGAGAATCTTTGAGTGAGATTTTGGAGGAAAGGAGTTTGGGGGTCTGCGGTAGTTTGGGTGTAATTGGTCCCCATTAGCTCATAGGGAATGGCACTATTAGACGGTATGGCTTTATTGCAGTAAGTATGGCCTTGTTGGAGGAAGTGTGTCAACGTGGGGTGGGCTTTGAGGTCTCATATATGCTCAAGCCACACCCAGTGTCATAGTTCACTTCCTGTTGCCTGCAAGATCAAGATGTAGCTCCTTCTCCAGCACCATGTCCCTCCAGGATGATAATGGACTAAACCTCTGAAACTATAAGCCACCCAATTAATTGTTTTCCTTTATAAAAGTTGCCATGATCATGGAGTCTCTTCACAGCAATAAAAACCCTAACTAAGACAGGGTCCAGTACTTTTTTTTTTTTTTTTGGTTTTGGTTTTGGTTTTGGTTTTGGTTTTTCGAGACAGGGTTTCTCTGTGTAGCTTTGGAGCCTGTCCTGGAACTCACTCTGTAGACCAGGCTGGCCTCGAACTCACAGAGATCTACCTGGCTCTGCCTCCCAAGTGCTAGGACTAAAGGCATGCTCCCCCATTCCCCCAGCCTGTTTTTGTATTTTGAGATAGGGTTTCATGTATCCCAGGTTGGCCCCATACTTGCTATGGAGCCAACAATAACTTTGAATTTCTGATTGTTTTGCCTCCATCTCCCTCCCACATGCTGAGATTACAGATGTGAGCCACTGTGCCTGGTTTATGTAGGACTGTGAACATCATGTGTGCTAGGTAACCACTGGGCCACATCCCCAGCCCAAAACATTGATTTGAAAAAGCCATGATGCATGAATGAAGCCCGAGGACAACACCATGCCTTTGAACATCACTGCTAATCGGTGTCTCCTCCTTAGCTCTTGCAGAGTGTTGGTCATAGGTTGCTTCAGTTAAAAGTCTCACCTGGTTGTTGGATGCAGACTTGGAGACTGGGGGTGGGAGTGAGGCTTTGGCTTAGTGGTGGAAATACGAGGGAGACGCCAGTGGGGACAGTGGACTCATGATGTAACCGTGTGCTACCACCACTGCAGATATGAGTGCATATCTGTAACATTGTTCCAGGGTTAGGCCAAGAGTACAGATGGCCTTGCAACTTTGGAAGAGACTCTAACCCACTCTGACAAAGGCTCTACTTGGAGCAGCACACTGAGCACGCTATGCTTTGTTTGGAGACTGGTTTTTCCTCCTCCTCTGTCCTCTAGTCAGGATCTTGAATTGATAAACTAGTTAGTCTGAGGATTCATGACAAATTGATAGAACAAGGATAATGAAGGAGAATCAGCGGAATACGGAGAGACAAGGAGGGTAAATTGGGCTTGCAGAGATGGTGGCTTCTTGTCCCCAGAAGACACTGGGAAGAAAAATAGTGGGAAGGTGTCTTAGTTAGGGTTCCTATTGCTGTGAAGAGACTCCATGGCCACGGTAACTCTTGGGAAAACATTTAATTGGGGCTGAAGGTTTAGTACATTGTCATTGTGGCAGGAAGCATGGCAACACACAGGCAGACAGGGTGCTGGAGAGGTAGCTGGGAGTTCTACATCCAGATGGGCAGGCAGCAGGAAGAGACAGTGTCACACTAGCCAGGCTTGAGCATCTGAGACCTCAAAGCCTGCCCCCTAGTGACACACCTCCTCCAGCAAAGCCACACCTCCTCCAACAAGGCCATACCTCCTAATAGTGCCACTCCCTATGGACCTATGGGGGCCATTTTCTTTCAAACCACCAGAGAAGGCATGGAGGCAGGGGAGACCTAAACAGGGTCAGTAGATGAAAGGGGAGAAACCAGGGGCCCTGTAAAGTACCCATACCCAGTCTGACTAGAAGACTCCAGTCATTAGGGACCTTCCCATCCTAAAGGGATAACACTGTTGCTTTCATTTTCTCAGAGGCTTCTTGGTCTTCTGTCTTTCTCAGACACTCAGTTTGCTGTTCATGCTACAGAATGAACTCAGCAATCCCCTCAAGGATGCACCAGTAGCCTGTTACAATAGCACTGTCAGTTAGTTTTATATGCCAGCCTGACTGGGCTAAGGAATGCCCAGATAGCTGGTAAAGCATTATTTCTGGGTGGTTCTGTGAGGAAATTTCCAGAATACGTAGCGCTGGGATCAGTAAACTAAGCAAAGAAGATTCCCTCACCAGTGTGGACAGCACCTTCCAAGCCCTTGAGGGCTTAAGTAGAGTGAAACAGCAGGAGGGTCCCTCTGGCTGAGCAGGAACATGTTTCCCCTGCCCTGGGATACCAGCACCCCCATCTCTCTGGTCTTTAGACTTGAACTGAGGATCCATGATAAAACCACTGTTTCTTCTGGTACTCCAGCGTAGTTGGTTTTTATTATCCTTTGGCTCTTTGGGAGGCCCACCACCCAGCTCCCAAATAAATCACACGGAGACTTATTCTTTCTTACAAATGCCCGGCCTTAGCTTGGCTTGTTTCTAGTCAGCTTTTCTTAAATTATCCCATCAATCTTTTGCCTCTGAGCTTTTACCTTTCTATATACCTGTCTTTACTTCTTACTCTGTGGCTTGCTGTGTAGCTGGGTGGCTGGCCCCTGATGTCCTCCTCTCCTTCTTTTTCTTGCTGATCTTCTCTTCCCAGATGTCTCATTCTATTTATTCTCTCTGCCCGCCAGCCCCACCTATTCCTCTCCTGCCTAGCTATTGGCTGTTCAGCTCTTTATTAGACCAATCAGGTGTTTTAGGCAGGCAAGTAACACAGCTTCACAGAGTTAAACAAATTCAACATAAAAGAATGCAACATGGGGTTGGGGATTTAGCTCAGTGGTAGAGTGCTTGCCTAGCAAGCACAAGGCCCTGGGTTCGGTCCTCAGCTCCAAAAAAGAAGGAGGAGGAGGAGAAGGAGGAGGAAGAGGAGGAGGAGGAGGAGGAGGAAACAAATCTTTGCATCATTGTGTGGAACAAATGTTCCACAGCATAAACTAATATTCCACGACCCTCCAGATCTTAGAGAGCAAATGTGGGCCGCTCAGCCTCCAAATCATGTGGCCTAATTTCTGGAAAACCAAACTCTCTCCGAGCCTCTCTCTATCCCACCCTCACTCTCCTTATCCATCCTATTGGCGTGTTTCTCTGGAGCACCCTGACCAAAACAAGTAGTGAAAGACAATGTGTACAATGGATAGGCAGGCTCAGATGAGTTGGGCATTTTCCTGACTGAGAGATGGTAAGAACTATAGGCCATGATGGTTGAACATGTAAGATTTTTTTTTCTCCTGATTTATTACTCTTTTACAACTTTACTGAAACACACTTTTACTTAAACTACACATATTTAAACCATACTTGTTTTGAGGTAGAGTCTTAATCTGTCTTTGCTGGCCTTGAAATGACTATGTAGCCAAGTATGACCTTGAACTTCTGATCCTCCTGCCTCCATCTGGAATAGCAGGTATGCATCACCATGTTTTATGCTGAAGATTCAGCGAAGGGCTTTGTACATGCTGGGCAAGCATCTACCAACTGCACAATCTACAAACTACATCCCCTGCCGTGGGTAGGTTTTCTGTTTGTTTATATGTGTATGTGTGTGTGTGCCTGTATGTGTGCATATGCACTATGTGCGTACAGAAACCTGAAGAGCTTAGGAACTGGATCGTCTGGAGCTGGATTTACAGGCTGTTGTGGGCTGACATGTGGTACTGGCAATGGAACCTGGATCTTCTAAAGAGCAGTAAGTGTTCTCAACTGCTGAGCCACTCTCCAGGCCCCTAGGTTTTGATATGTAGATTTCCATGGAACTGTCAATACAAACTAAACAATGAACTCACAGACAGGGGACTGGATGTAACTCAGTATACAGCCCATGTCTTCTCACATGCTGTAGAGCCCCACACCACCCCTCTATGCTTCTTCTGTCTCACGTTACCAGAAAAGAAGTCCTGCTGAGCACACGCGGAATGAAGCTTGCAGTCATCCACCCACTCCTACACATAGAGCGTCCCTCTGAAGAGAAGCCCCCACACCCTCTGGGATAATTAAAATCCATGTCTTTTTAACCTTGGGATTTCAGCAATTCAAGGATAAGCCAGGAAGCGTCTCTGAGGAGCCACTGTGACTACTAGTGATGGTCAGACTTTAACTTAAGCCTCTGATCTTCATGGAAGGACCCGTACTTGATCCTCAGTACTTGCTGTACTCTTGGGGAGAGGCAGGATGTGAGAGAAGCAAGGAGACATTTTGGTCAACTACTTGCTCACAATCCCAGTGACCATCTGCCTGCAGGACAGACCCAAGAAGCCCGCTGCTTGAGATGGCAACGTTCCAACAGGGACCCACAGGCATGGGCATGAGGGAATGTAGAGCGCCTCCTCAAAGGGAAGAAAATTGTACTAAAAACCTGATAAACCTGATAAGAGCAGCGATGTTACTCAAAAAAAAAAAAAAAAAAAAAAATGCGGGAAGAATCCTGCCTTGTTTCTCAACAAGCTAGCTGAAGACGGTAGAAAATGGGGGTTGCCTCAGCTGCTCCCTGCTCTACTGTTTACCTCTTAAGCAGAGAAAGGGATTGCTTGAGCTCTGTCTTTCTGGCTTCTGCTTGGACCTTATCAACACTTGGATTAGGCTCTGTCTTTGAGAACCATCTAAGCTTTGTACCTTGCCGCTCTTTAAAGTGGTGGGTTTTTTTTGAAGTGCAGGGTCTGGATGAATGCTGTGGAGAGACTAATCAGATCAATCACAGTCCGTCTTTAAAGCTGGCAAATGAGAGATCTAAATAAAATCAACACAGCTCCCCCTCCCCCCCCCGTTTTTAAAGCTGTCTTTATGTACAACTATAGATACATATGCATTGCTACACATGCCTCTGTCTTTTTTTTATTTATATGGTACCAAATTAGCTCACATGTAAGTGGTCATATAAGATAAAATTGGTAAACTAGTCCAAATTCCTTTTAGTTCACAGTGTAACTAAGTTTTAAGGCAAGCGTCCTGTTTCCAGCAGCCCCCACTAGTCCTGAAGAGATAGAATAATGGCAAGAAACAAAGAGAAGAGACTTAATAAATGTAGCCATGTTGGCGAAGCAAGCAAAGAGGTCTGATGGCCTTGGGGCTATCTTTGGGGTACCAGCAAATTTAAATAGAAAAATGACATCAGGGATGCCTACAGCAGGGACTCCTATCTCATTCTAGGAGAGACAACGAAGGTGATTGGTTCAAATCCTGGTCTGGGAGAAGAAAGCATAGAAAAGTTATGTGCTCAAACCGGTGTTTCTAAACCTCCCATGGGATATGCTCAATTTAAATATAGATTTTTTTTCTTTCAAGTAAAAAAATTAAAACAGTGGACGAGGTATGCATAACTGGGACATCTTAGGAAGGCTTGGTTAGTCACTGTCTCAGTTCTGGTTCTTGGAAATCATCTGAGGAAGACCCTACTTGAAGAGATGGCCTGGTTGTCAGGTACGATTGCCCCAGCCCAAGATGTAACTGTGGGGGTAGGGCGTTGGTGCTGTTGTTCTGGAATCTAAGACCGGGACAATGACTTTTCTTTCTGCTTTAACAAGCTCAGGTAAAGCAAGTAACCCAAAGGAATGGAGACAAACAGAAAATGAGGCCGAGATGGAAAACTTCTGTCCTGTTTTAGGTTTTAAAAAATTCACTGTGGCCTGGTGAGACAACCTGGCCCACAAAGGTCCTTGCTACCAAACCTGATGAACAAGTTTGACCTGATCACTGGGACCCTCACTGTGGAAGGAGAGAACCAAATCCTGCAAATTGTCCTCTGACTTCTAGACACGCACCACGGCATGAGCATGTCCACACATATGCACACACACACAATACATAAATACAGAAATGTAAAAAACTATTAGAAATTTTCCTAAGGTCACATATGGCTAGGTGAGATACTGTCTGCCAGTCAGCCTGCTCCCAGCATCAGAAGGAAGGGAGCTGCAGACCCTCTGAGTTAACTTCTAAATTTGACTTTTGGGGTTTTCAACAACAGGAACCAAATACCATCCCCAAAGGTCTAGGGAAGAAATGACAGGCCAAGAGCAAGCCAGATGAGAACCCTGAAAACATTTCCCCAGGGAGACAGCAGTCCGCCCCCTTACAGGAATCCCAGGCCGAAGAAAGGAACCTAGAGCAATGCATACCACAGCTGGGGGAAACCAAGGCACTGGAGAATAACTGCCCTCTGTCGGGTTCTGAAAAGCAGGGCTTTGCCCCCTTTGCAAAGAGAGAAGTCACAGAGGGAGCATGACCTTCATCTCCAGTGAGGAATGAAGCTGCCCAGGGTTTCCCATTGAATACATTTCCAGAGACCCATCAAGGCACCTTGAGTAACTCTTGACAGTAACTCTGGCCAGTCAAAAAATTAAAAACAGAAAAATGTTTATTTTCATTCTAATACTGGGGCTTTATTTTCTGCCTTAATCCATCATCTAGAACCTGATATAGAAACAAGTATATCAGGCCGGGCGGTGGTGGCGCACGCCTTTAATCCCAGCACTTGGGAGGTGGAGCCAGGTGGATCTCTGTGAGTTCGAGGCCAGCCTGGGCTACCAAGTGAGTTCCAGGAAAGGCGCAAAGCTACACAGAGAAACCCTGTCTCGAAAAACCAAAAAAACAAAACAAAACAAAACAAAACTTGTGTTCTCGTACAGAAGTTTCAGACTAAACTCCTGTGATACAGGGATTATAGCCGTTCCAATGCCAGGGGACCAGGGCTTCCTTGACAGATATAACATAGAACAGGGAGAGCCTTGTGGTTCCTCTCAGGCTGGAACTACATTCGTCCCTCGACATAAAGGAAATGATTACAAACAACAGATCATCACCCTTCAGCTCCCCCAAAAGACTTCTGGGACCACAGCTCTCAGAAAGAGTTGATGTAGGAGAACAGGGTGGAGTGCACGGTCCAAAAGGCATTTTACAAAAGCTGAAAAATTAGCATACAAAAAAACTCCAAAAAATTCTTACTGGCAAAGAAGAGGGCTAGACACCTCAAGACCGGGGCTAAGTAGAACAGTCTGGGGTCATTGGCACAGGTTCTGTGGCACTCCGGTGTCTGTAGGTGACTCACTATAAACTACATATAGGAGAGCATGCATGAGAAAGTCTGCACTATGCAAACGATCCCCAAGCCTGCGCCCCCACCCTCCCCTCCCACCCCACCCCTGAGCCCCCATCTATTGTGCATCGTCGTCGTCATTGAACTTCCAAAGTGCTTGAGCCCACGTCCCCCCCTCAGGAATACATTCTCTCCTCATAAATTCTTCTGCTTTGCCTGCCTCTGTCTATGCGTCTCGTCCAATTACTTGCTCCAAGAAACAAGAATCTGGAAATCCCAGTGGGTGCCCACAGAATCCTGATATTAAAATAGTAATTTTTCTGGCCAACCGATATCTTGAGAGGGAGAGGGAAGCATACTGTCATGGGCAGGCTTGAGCCCAAGGCAGTTTCTAATCTCCGGCCGAATGATGGATCATGGGACTTTTGGCAAGCCCCATGCTTACAACTGGACTCTGGCTGAGCCGGGGACCACAGAGAGCTGAAAGCTGCAGCAGTCAGCAGAGCATGAAGTGGGGGTATCTGGGCTGCTAACGGAAGTCAGATTCAGATGTTTGGACTATCCGTGGAGCCGAGGGCAAGAGTATTACCCCGTTACTGCCATAAAGGAGGCTGACGGGCTTAACTCCGGGGGTGGACGGGTGTCATACCTCCACAGAGCAAAACTAAAGTTATCCTTGGTGTTTCTGGTTTACCCCAACATTCTAGAGTTCCCAGAGAGGAAAGCCTAGATGGAGAAACTGCCTAGATCAGATTAGTCTGTAGGCATCTGTCCAGGGTTGTCCCGTTTATTAACGGATGCAGGAGGGTCCTGCCCACTGTGGGTGGCACCGTCCCTAGGCAGGTGGGCCTGGGCTGTGTAATAGAGCCCGTTAGGCATGATCCGGGGAGTGAGCCTTCCTCTATGGTTTCTGCTTCAAGTTCCTGCCTTGATTTCTCTCAGTGATGTATTGTGACCTAGCCATGTAAGCCAAATAAACCCTTCTCCCTCCTAAATTCCTCTTGGTCATGTTTGTTGCAGAAACAAAATGAAACTATAATATCCAATTCACAGATATGTGAGCAACCAAGATTCCAATACTCTAAAGTTCTGTGGTACAAAACAAATTTTTTTAATTTGAAATTATTGTTGTTGTTGTTGTTGTTGGTTTTATGAGACAGGGTCTTACTATATAGCCCTTGCTGTCCTGGAACTTGCTATGTAGTCTGACCTCAAATTCACAAAATCCAGACTACTGGGATTAAAGTCATGTGCCACCACACCTGGCTAGTTCATTTAGAAAGAAAAGTTCATTTAGAAAGAAACTTTTAAAGGCATTTAAAAAAAATAGCGATAAAATTCCTGCAGGACTTCTACTTCAAGAAATGCATCTCCAGCCAGGCATGGTGGCACATGCCTTTAATCCCAGCACTTGGGAGGCAAAGGCAGGTGGATCCCTGAGTTCAAGGCCAGCTTGGTCTACAAAGTGAGTTCCAGGATGGCCAGCACTACACAGAAAAACCCTATCTAGAAAACAAAACAAATGAAAGGAATGGAGGAAGAGAAAAAAAAAGAAAAGTGAATGTATCTTCTTGACAAGCTCAGCTGAATGAACTCATTGGAAAGCTTATCCTAAAGTCAACCACTGATTGTACCTGCTACACAAGGCTTCAACGTCGAGTAACAGAGATCCTGACTCAAGTGTCCCAAGAAGTAAGTGTTAACTACCTGGAATTGCATAGTTTTAGCATCTGTAAGGTTGGTTACTTTAGCGTCTAAAAGGCACATCAAGAATTCGTGAGTTTCCCTACTGTCCACCATGCTGTATCAATCACAGCTTCAGGCTGACCTCCAGTCATAACATAGCTGTGACAGTTCCAAACAATCCAGGGCTGGAGAAGTGGCTCAGTGGTTAGAGCACTGGCTGCTCTTCCAGAGGATCCAGGTTTGATTCCCAGCACCCTTATGGTGGCTCACAGCTGTCTATAACTTCAGTCTCAAGGGATCCAGCGCCCTCTTCTGGCCTCATGGGTACCAGGCATGCACATGGTACAGACATACATGCAGACAAAACACCCATACACATAAAAATGTAACAAGTCTTTCTCTATCCCGCCAGCCAACTCCCAAATAACGACATGGAGACCCATTATTAATTATGAAAGCTTAGCCACAGCTTAGGCTTGTTTTTAACTAGCTCTTATAATTCAAATTAACCCATTTCTGTTAGTCTATGTTCTGTTACATACCACCTGTCCTGCTTCTTCCATGTCTCCTGATGTCCCTTGCACACCTAGATTCATCTCCTCCTTTCTTTCTCTACCCACAAGTCCTGCCTATACCTCTTACCTAGCCATTGGCTGTTCATCTCCTTATTAAACCAATCACAACAATATATCTTCACACAGTGTACAAATATCTCACATTTCTCCTTTTTGTCTAAATAAAAAGGAAAAGTTTTTTGTAACTCTAACATAGTAAAACTATATACAATAAGAACAGTTATCAGGTAAGAATTACATTTAAAATAAATACAGAAAGAAGTTCCTAGAATTCACTGTCACTCAATCATCACTGGCAATAAGGCCATCCCCCACTTTTGTCTACCTTAAGATCAAGCATGACCTCTACCCAAACCCCATGGCCATCCACTTCCTCATAATTCACTGACTGGGAAGGTGAATATGTCCACACTCAAACAACTATCAAAGGTCAATGGGACCAGTGTAGGAGCATTAGACCAGTCAGGACTGCACCTTGGTTGTTAAAGGCAGCTCTTGAAACAAAGTAAGTACTCTGCTAAAGATAAATAAGTAATACTTTTTTTAAAGGGAGGGGTAACCACATTGTCTGTGAAGAACTACAGATATAATTTGATGATAGTTTTCATTAAGATTCATTCTTCTGTTGTTTTGAAGCACGGTCATATGCTCTAGCCTAGGCTGATCTGCAACTCACTATGGACCCCTTGCTGACCCTGAATTCCAGTACCCTCCTCCTTCCTCCTCCCAAGTGTTGAAATTATAGACATGAACAACCGCTGCTGGCTAATTCACCCTTAAACCATTCTTGTAAAAATTTATTAGCAGGACTCATCTTTTCGGAGACAATTTGTAGTACACCATAGTAAACCATAACCTTTGGATAGAGAATCAGTGAGCTTTTTTTGTTTTCGTTTGGTTGGTTTTGGTTTTTCTCTATTTAGCTCTGTCTGTCCTGGAACTCACTTGGTAGCCCAGGCCGGCCTCGAACTCACAGAGATCCGCCTGCCTCTGCCTCCCGAGTGCTGGGATTAAAGGCGTGGGCCACCACCGCCCGGCTAGTGTTTTCATTTTCAATAGGTGAGGTTGGCACAGATGGGAAACGGAAGGAGAAGGGCTCTCTCTGCCAAGTGTGACTGTGGTTCAAGGTTAGCCTCGGGGGGCAGAACTCACAAGATGAAGTCAGAGAAGGAAACTGAAGGTCTAAGCACTTGTAGGTGAACAAGGGAAAGTTGCATTTGAAAAGAAATGAAAGCACCTGAATCCTAGACACACCATTAGAAAGTTTCCCAACTTCCCAAACAGGATTTCACTATGCGGAAACGTGTGGATAGAACAGGGTAAAACTGCAAGGTTCCATTTGCTCATCTTTTAGCTTCCACAGCAATGGGGCAGTGTGGTGGTGCTATGGTGTGTGCTGTGTGACAAACTATTCCTAGGGAGATGCTACACACACAGCTGTTCACCCTAGATACGGAACCCATGATCGACCAAAGTACAGATACCACCAGAGTCCAACTTGGTGGACCAATGAGTTTTACTAGGGCTACTCATAGGAATATGGGTGAAGGCTTACTCACAGGAGTGGAAATGACTCAAAGACAGCTGCATCACGAAGGCCCACCCCAACATGGGTGACAGCTCACAAAGCTGGGAACCTGGAGCACACTGCATAGCCTGCAGGCATCTCAACAGGTTGGAGATCATCCTTTCCAAGTGACTCTGCTCTACACCTCTTCCAGGCAGCTTTTCTTCTCTCAGACCTTCTTCCTAACTCAGCTTTCCTCTAGCTGACAGAGACTCTCAGCTTTTAATGCTTACTCTGGCAGGGAGGGGCCTAGTGAGTCTGGTCAGTTTCAGGGACTTCCTGAAGCTATTTTTGAGTTGTTTATCTACCTGCTTAAGGATCTTCCATGCAGGATGGAATGTCCCAATCTCTGAGGAAACTATTACACAACACTCCACTGCCTCCACTCAGCACCCCCACTCATTTCTGCCCCTCCTCTGTAACGATCCCTGAGGCCACCACGTCACAGTAGCAGTCACTTGTTCTCAGGAGCTTCACCGGTGGTTATGAGCTGAGGCTGACAAAAACAGTGATCTACGGGCGCAAACACACATGTTTAGAGGGCAGTTTGACAGACGTGTCACATCTGTCTAGAAAAGTCATAGAAGTTGCTTCCCCATTGGGACCTATGACCTCCCTAGCCACAGGTTTTTGTCCTGGCCTACAGTACCGGACACGAACTCCCTTTTGTGGAGCAGACCTAAAATCTAATTGGAAGGCCCCTTGGTCTTACCCACAATAGCCAAGCCACTATTGCACAAGCAGACACGTGTCAGGATTTCAGCACACAGTCCATAGCCAAGCAGGCATGCTGGTGACAGTTCTCCACCGACAGCATGCATGGCCACTTCTGGCACTCTGAAAGCCAGCCAGCAGGGTGGGGGTTTCCAGTTCAGCCCCAGCTTCATTCCTCCATGTCCTGTAGTCACGGCATGGACATGCAGCATCTTCAGCAATGGGGTCTTACAGTCTCGTTCTGGCATATAACCAACGGCAGTGGCAACAGCCTTATGGTTTGTGGAGCCTCAAAGGCTTCACTGGCCAACAGTTCAAGGGGAGGTAGCCCATCCCTGGCACTGAGGTTTTCATTCAACAGCTGTATGAGTGTCCTTTGGGATATATATATATATATATATATATATATATATATATATATATATATATATATATATTTCCTTTCAGTTAACGCAACCCCAGTAGGGTTGTAAGGTAGTTGGAAGAACCTGGTTGTCTCTCCTCTGGCTTTCCAAATCTGCAAAGACACTCAGGTTAGCATTATGTCATCTATATAACGAAACCTTTTCCAAATGATGGACACAACAAGGCAACACCACAGATTGCCACCCTATACCAAACCGTGGGGTTGCAAAGGTGACCTCGGCGAAGCACTCTGAAAGTCTGTTGTCACCTGTGCTCAGTGGGGCCAGGTGAGCCCAGAGGTTCCCAACTAGGAAGATACTAACGTCAAACCTAAACAAGGTCTAGGCAGGCTGCAGAGGTTCCATCCATTCCTATCAATTGCTTCCTCCACAGATCAAGGTTGGATACGAAGCACAGAGAGGAGACGTAGACTTAAATTAGCTCTCTGCAATCCTCTGTCATTCTCCCTGGGCCATTATGTCCCCGTATCCTGGAGCTCTTCCACAGAGCCTCCCTCTGTGTCTCCACATCTGATGAACTCACTGGCCTGACTTAATCTCCTCAGACGCGCTCAGGGCCCAAGGGGAGTGTGGCCTTGTGCTCCCCGCTGTACCTGCTGGCCCTGGAGATCAGAGTGGCCCTGGGACGGCACTGTGGATACAGCTGTAGCTGTTGCCTCTGCATTCCATACCTGGCTGTTGGGGTTGTTCCCGACTGGGCAAACCCCTAGCATAACCTTTGGCTGGAAGGAAACATGCTCTTCTCGGTGTGGGGAGATAACTACACACCCCTGGGACAGGCTTAACCACCCTCACATGTATTCTGCTATTTTTTTCCCTTAGGAATTCCAGCTAGATCCTGCCACATTTCTCTTGAGGAACCCAGATAGACCTCTTTCTCTGCTTTACCCTTTTCTCATCTCCTCTAGGCTGCTCTCCCACTCTATGGACACTTTACATGCTGGACTAAGTCACTGAGACCTGCCAAAGCCTCTCCTACTTTAGAAAGATCCTGCACCACCAAAGGACTCAGCAAACCTGCGAAAGCTCCACACCAGCCTCGAGATCCTAGCCGGATCCACCTTTTCTTTGTCTTTTCTTTCTTTCTTTCTTTCTTTTTTTTCTTCTGTATTTCAAGACAGGGTTTCTCTGTGTAGTTTTGCGCCTTTCCTGGAACTCACTCTGTAGCCCAGGCTGGCCTCGAACTCACAGAGATCCACCTGCCTCTGCCTCCCGAGTGCTGGGATTGAAGGTGTGCACCACCACCACCCAGCCTTCACCCTTTCTTTAACTCCTCTGTGAACATAGTGCTATCTGGCTGAGTGAACAGCGGTTCAAACACAGAATTCCTTATTTTTAGTCTTCTCAATATGCCCTGCCCTCTTCCACAGTCCTCCATTCCTGGTCATTCATGGAGAGTTACAGGACATTACAAGACATGCAGGTTATGCAGCCTGTGCCTTAAGGGACGGAAAGTTACATTGATCAGTTTTCCTGCCTCCACAGCCAGACTGATCCCGGCCACTCCCGTGTCCCACAGCCTCACAAGCCAGGCTGTGACAGGCTGTTTCACTGCTTGTTTAAGTCTTCCCTAATTCTAGCAGTTCAGTTGCTGAGTGTTTCCTGATCACACTGGTTTCTTGAACAGGACCATTGTAAAGGCCCCCATCTATATGGAGGATCACAGTTTCCCCCTCCTTTTCTACTAAAGGTCAGGCTTGAGGGGTGCCTTCTACTGCTTTTCCTACCTCTTGCTCATCTTCTAGTTGTCTAATTTACTTGCCAAATTGGATGCTAACACAATGCTAGCCATCGCTCCCTTTCTTTTTGCAATTGCTCCTTTACACAAACAAGATCCTGCCTGGCCACCATCTCAGCCTCAGTTCATTCCTGACTACACACAACAGAGGCTGAGCAACCTTTGTCACGGCTTGCTGACAATCTTGACCTTCATGTAGGGTAAAAGGTTCAAGCGCATGTCTGGGTTTGAAAAACCCACCAACCCCTGAGCTCAAAAAGCCACCAATCCCTGAGCTCAAAATTCCACCAATCCCTGGGCTTGTTCCAAGCTCAGGACTTGGAATCCCATTAATCCCCACTCTGGACATCTCCACCCTGGATAACTCCGCCCTCAAGAAACCCTACATAAGCCTGTCTCCAGCTCAGTTCCCTGTTGCTCCTCACCAAGCAGAGGCAACTACCCTCCTGTGTCTCTCCCAATAAATCTCTTGTGTGAGGTTCATGGCCTGGTATGACTTTGTGGTATTCCTTGGCTCCCAACTGCCGGGACACCTTTCTCTTAAGAGCTGCAACACTTGAGCTAGGGGAGCCTTTCCCTCAGAGCTGTATCACTTACACCTTGTGCACTAATCTCAGATTTCCTCTAAACCTTTAACTCTTTCCAGGGTATCTCCATATTCATGTGATGGACCTAATCATCAGCCTACCATAAAAGACTGCCATCCTGGGATCCCTCCCCCAGAAACTCCTAATCCTGATGGTTCAGCCTTAGCTGCATGTCTCACTACCCATAGCAAGAACCACACAACGGCTGTCATAGCACAGAGGCACACTAGCATACAGGAAAGGACAACTACTGGAATTTCCTCTGTGGACGATGCCCACCCAGGCTTCTCAGCCTCAGTTGCATTCCTTGATAGCCACAGCCAGGACCATGTACTCTCTCCTCCCCACCTCATCTTTGGTTCTGTTCTGTCCCTGTTAGGACACCAACTGTGTTGTCCAACACAACTTTTTCTGGGGAGATACAATACAGACATCTACTCACCCCAGATATGGGGGGAACCCATGACTGACCGAAGTACAGACACCACCAACGTCCACCTTGGTGAACCAATAGGTTTTATTGGGGTTACGTACAGGCATATGGGTGAGGGGTTACATATATAAGTGGAAATGACCCAAAGACAGCTGCATTACCAAGGCCACCCCAGCACGGGTGACAGCTCATAAAAGCTGGGAACCTGGAGCACACTGTACAGCCTGCACGCAGCTCAGCAGGTTGGAGAGCATCCTTTCCAAGTGACTCTGGTCTACACCTCTTCCAGGCAGCTGGGTTGGTTTCTGCTTCTTCCAGGCATCTGGTCCATCTCAGTCTTCTTTGCAGCTCTTCTCCTGTCAGAGTCTCTGTGGCTCAGCTTGTCCGGGAGTTTCCTCCCATCTGAGAGGGGCTCCAGCTTTTAAGGCTTACTCTGGCAGGAAGGGACCTGGTGAGTCTGGTCAGTTTCAGGGACTTCCTGAAGCTATTTTGAGTTGTTTACCTACCTGCTTGAGGAGCTTCCCTGCAGAATAAGAATGTTTCCATCTCAGGGGAAACTATTTTGTAACAGTGTGCCAGAGAAATTCTGTAGCAGAGGCTTAGTCTGTAAAGTACCTGCCGCACAAACATGAAGGCCCTAGTTCGGATCCCCAGCACCCGTTACCAAAAAAAAAAAAAAAAAAAAAAAAAAAAAGTGTCCTCATATACATCTGCAACTTTAGCACGGAGAGGCAGAGACAGGTCGATACCCAAAGCTGACTGGTCAGCCAGTCTAGCCAATCTGGAAACACTGGGTTCTTCGAGATCCTGTCTCAAAAGATGAAGTGGAAAGTGATCAGTGAAGATACCTGACATGCACCTAGGCCTCTACATACACACATACATATGTGTACACACACACACACACACACACACACACAGAGTGCTGGTGTGTGACTAGCCTAGGGTGGGTACACTGAGTGCATTACAGGCTCACAGCAGCCCTGACAACAAAGGAGGCCGACAGCCGGGCCAGAGGGGAAGTACTAGAACTTCCCTAACACTGGAGGGCCTCTTTGCCTCCTTCCTTCCCCAGCCCGTGAGGTGTGGCTTCCGGAGCCACACCAGTGTCTCGAATCAGTCTTCCCTCTCCTGTTCCTGCCACTTCCTCTGCACACGTTAGCAACAGAGAGCAAGGAACCCCATGGCTCTTCCCAGAGCTTCCCAACTGGATGACTTTGAGCTCCTTCAGGAATTCCATCAGGAGTGTGACCTTGATGCTGTCTGCATGATGAATGAACTGAAGGGGACACTTGGAGTTGGACAGGAAGCCAGCTGTGAGGTTGTCTGGGCTCTTCCTGCCTTAAGGCAAGAGTACAGCTGACGGTGGTCTTCCAATGCATCCTGGGGTCCACAGATCTTCATATGCTGGTATGCCCTCCTCCCGGGTCTGTGACATTGAAAGGTCTTAGTTACTTTTGTTTTCAAAGGGAAAGGATGAAAACCTTAAGACATTTTCAGGAGGAAGATCCTAATGTTGGCACTGTATCAAATTCTTTGCTCTGGGGGAGGATGGCTGTGGAGACAGGGTGGGGTGAGTTCAAAACGTTTCTAACATGTTCTGGCTCTGGGCCCAACATTGTTGAAAACTGCTCAGAGGAGAGCCCCAGAGCACTTAGATTTGGGGCTTTAAAACCCTCTTTGTTTAGACGGTCAAATGTGTTTAGTTTCTCAAAGGAAACAAGGAAAGAACTTGAATAGAAATGATCCCCCCATAAAACAAACCCTTTCCCAACATGGTGTCCTTATCTTTATCAAGTGTTTATCCAAAGAAGTAAAAGATGCAAGATTCAGCTGAGATTTTTGTCCTCAGGGTTTTTAGCAATAACTAACAATTATCATTTTATTTGCTGTTACATTTTAAGTGTTTCATGTATCTCATCCCTTCATCTTTTTACGGATCCTTTCTGGGGAAAGGGAACTAGGCTCAGTATAAAGGCCAGGCTAGCTTCAAATCTGCAGTCTTCCTGCCTTAGCCTTCCAAGTGCTGAGATCACAGCCTGGTCTGCCATGCCTGGCTACGACAGTCCTTCACCTTACATATGTATCCCAAGTATAGGCAGGAAGCTGCGGCTCACTTGGCTAAGAAAGCTGGTGTAAGGCAGGGATTCTTACACTTTTCCTACTTGCAACTCTTTTCTTTGAGAAACTTTTACATGAATCTGGACATACAAGTATATAAGATAGGTATACAAATCAAACATTTACTGTTAATGAGTCATGATTTATTTTGAAGCAATGCTTTGATTTTATACATATATCTTCCCCAGTTATTAAAGTAAAACAAATTTGCATGCTAATGAGATAATGTGTTTGTTTATTTTTGCATAATCAGGTGAATATTTAGTATTTCTGGACATAGTATGTTTCATTCTTTCTACATTTTTTCAGAATTGATGGATTTTGACTTTATAATGCTAAGAATACTGATCTGAATAAAACCTAGCTGACAATGGCAAAAGTGTATTTAGAGCCATTTCAGAAATTGTTGAACTTCATTGCATGATTGCCAAAATTTATTACATTAAGAAAGTTAAGTCAGCAATTCAAACAGCAATTTTTGAAACCAAACATTTCAGCATAATGAAACCCAGAGCTGTATGTGTTTGACATTTACATGCTGAAGTGCAATGGTCAGATAATATTAAAAGCCTTTGTTTTCTGTTAATGAGACCACTCACTGTGTTTCCATGAGAGCAGAGAGCTATAGGGAAAGCTTGGCCGTTTATAACACACAGTAGTCTTAGCTCAGAACTCAAGTGCTTCGCTGGGCCTTCTGCAGTCTTGCCAGCATGACACGTGTGCTGTGCAAAGTGCTCAGATCTTTTACTGTTTGCCAAACATTGGGTGATCTCCAGCTTAAGAAGCTGGGGTTTGGATTTAAGAGCTGATGAGGGCCAAAGCTGGGATGCAAACATAGGTATCTGCTTGAGGTCTGGGTTCTATCAGTGTGTTCTGATGAGTGTTTACCACTTGGGGCTCTGGTAGGGAAGAGACTCTGTTTCATGGTGTTTGTGGTTCCCATGATATAAATATCCCCGCCATAGCTGATCTCAAGCTACTAACTTCATTGCACCGAACAGACTTGTGAAGAGATGCACCAAATCTACTCTTCCTGACGTCAGCTGTTGTCAGCACACCAAGCTCACCTTGTGTGTTCTAATGTCATCAAATATCCTAAGGAGTCTGGCACACTTGTGTTGCACTGATTCTCTGTACTCCTGTACACCCAGGCACTACCCTGAAGGTTTATATGAGTATTTCCAGCTTGACTTGCCCATAGCCATTTCAAGGAGACACTATAGAGGTCCAGAGAGTTTAAAAGATTTAGTGAAGGTCACATAACATACAAGTGAAGTGTGTCTAGACTAAGGCTAGACCAGACTCTTAAACCTTGTAGATGATGAACTTTAGAGAAAGCATTGAGAGTAAATGAAGACTGGAGAGAAGCAATTTCAGTCAAGTGTTATGGGATAGATGTTGTTTTCTCTGTAAGATACCAACAAAAAGCATCAGTTACCTGTATTGGTGATAGCAAACATTGGGGTATTAGGCTGTGTTTACATTTTTTTAATATTTATTTTTATTTTATTTGCATTGCTGTTTTGCCTGCACGTATGTCTGTATGAGAACATTGGATCCCGCGGAACTAGAGTTACAGACAGTTGTGAGCTGCCATGTGGGTGTTGGGAATTGAACCTGGGTCCTCTGTAAGAGCAGTTGGTGCTCTTAACCGCTGAGCCATCTCTCCAGCCCCCTGTTTAAATTTTTTTTTAAGTTTTATTATTTATTAGGTATACAGTGTTCTGTCTGCATGTATGCCTGCGGGCCAGAAGAGGGCACCAGATCTCATTACAAATGTTTGTGAGCCACCATATGGTTGCTGGGAATTGAACTCAGGAACCTCTGGAAGAGCAGACAGAGCTCTTAACCTCTGAGCCATCTCTCCAGCCCCTGTGTTTACATTTTTAAAAACCTGGACTTTCCATGGGTGTGGTGGCACACACCGTTAATCCCAGCACTCTGAAGGCAGAGGAAGGTGGATCTCTGTGTTGGCGGTCATCTGGTCTATATAGACCCTGTCTATAAACAAACAAATAAATAAATAAATAAAACAAAAATCTGGACATTCTAGTAGATCCCTTCTGATGGAGAAACAGAGATCTAGATTTGAGTCCATACTCAGCTAGCAGAAACTTCATCTCTAAAACTATGTAATTTTGAGTTTGATGGTCAAAAAGGATGATAACTAAATACATTATTATTAATTAATTAATTTTGAGACAGGGCTTCACTATGTAGCTCTGGCTGTCCCAGAACTTGCTATGTAGACCAGGCTGACCTCAAATTCACAGAGACCTGCCTCTGCCTCTGCCTTCAGAGTACTTGGATTAAAAGCATGTACCAGCATATCCAGTTTGTGATAACTGATTTTAAAGTATTTTTAGATTTATTTATCTTACTTTATGCACATGAATGTTTTGTCTGTATGTATATATGTGCAATGTGTGTGTGTGGTGCCTGTGGGAGTCCAGAAGGGAGAGTCTGATCTCCTGAAACTGGAGTTAGGGATGGTTATGAACTACCATGTAGATGATGGGAACTGAATCCAGATCCTCTACAAGAGCAACAAGTGTTCTTAACTGCTGAGCCATCTCTCCAGCCCCTATAACTAATTTTTAAACAAAATTCAGAGGCCTTAAAAGTATGTCTAGGAGCTGGAGGGATAGTTCAAACAATCCCCACCACCACCCCCAAAAAACAAAACAAAACAAAGAAAGAAAGAAGGAAGGAAGGAAAGAAAGACAGGTGTGATGGCATGTGCTTGAAATTCCAGCACTGTAAAGATGGACCTTGGGGACTCACTGCCAGCCAGCCTGGCCTATGAGTTCTAGGCCAGTGAGAGATCCTTTCTCAAAAAAAAAAAAAAAAAAAAAAAGGAAGTCACACATACAGTCATCGTCCACATCCACACCCACACCCACACACCCACACATGAAGAAAAGAGAAGCAAAGAAAAGTATGCCTGCAATCTACAATAGAGGTGTGGGGGTGCGTTCCTGTAGCCACAGAACTGGAAAGGCTAAAGAAGGAAGAGCAAGAGTTTGAGGCCAGCCTGGGCTACATAGCAAGACCTTGTTTATTTGTCAAAACAAAAAACAAAACGGGGGTGGGGGAGCACATGTTCCAACTAGTTGTTCCCACGGCACTGAGGCTACGAGGTGCAGATGGCCTGACACGCCTGTCCTTTCACAGAGCTTGGTCTGGTTGTTTCTCCTGTTTCTTAGGCTTTTCTGATTTTTGCTGACTTTATGGTTTCAATAGATTCAACTAAATATTGCTCAGGCCCCTTTGTGGGGTCCTCATGTAGCATAGGATTGGGTGCATCCATAAACTGGCCTAGGGGAGTTTCTCTCCTTCATAGCTACACGGAAACCACAAGCATTCTTAGGTTATGAACTGCTGTGCAAGAAATCAAATCCTCCTCATTCTCCTCTGACCAGAAAGAATGTTGAGAAAGAAGAGCCTGGTTCTGCTTCCCTGTGGATGTGATAAAGTCCGAGACTTGCAAAAGAGCTTAAGTAGTACAACTTGTGTAAGAAGAATTCCTTGGGTGCATTTACTATAAACAAAGGGTCCTTGGCACGAACAGAGAACTGAACAGCTGCAGCTGCAAGAGATTTGCTTAGACAACCAAAACATTAAATGCTCTTGAGACAGGAGGCCGGGGAGAAGGAGAGAGAGGGAGAGAAGAAGAGAGGGAAAGAAGGGGGAAGAAAAAAGAAGAGGAGGAGGAGGAGGGAGAGGAGGAGGAGAGAAAAAAGGAGAGAGAGAGAGAGAGAGAGAAAGAGAGAGAGAGAGAGAGAGAGAGGGAATACCTGCCAAGTCTCTGATATGTCCATCTTCTCCCTAGGCCTATGTAGCCTTCTAGGATCAACTGTGCCTATCTGTGCCTAAAAGGAACCTCTTTAAGCAAGACCGGATTTTCCCTTTATTTCTTTCAAGTTAAGCAAACACAGGGGTCTAAGGTTAAGTTACTAAACATAAATTAAATAAATCAAAAGGAGGACACGAGTGAGACTTCAGCTCCCCTGAGAATATGACAGAAATTAGTGGGAGAGACTGAACAGAAAGGATTGCCTTGAGGTGAGATTATTGTGGGTCTGTATTGGACTCAACTTGCTTACCATGGAAAACCCGGGGACACAGTGACACAGTCGTGTACTTCTTGGTCATCCTGTTCACCCTCACAGCGCTGCATCTGTCCAGACTCTTGAGTTTCTTGGGACATCACCATGAAATCAACTGGAACTCGTTTCATGTCTCTGCAGAATTCAGTTAATCACGTTACTAAAATAACTGCCACATGCTCAAAGCATGAAATGTGTAGTTTCATCATTTAGTGGTAGCACCCCAAATTTTACTAGAATATACTAGAAGTACAATTGCTATTATTTTGAACCATGGAATTGTCAAAATGTGACTTTTAACTTAAAAATAGTAAATTTATGTTCTACTAGAAAATATAATACAATAGATGATTGGATAAAACATGAGATTATCACAAAGTCACCAGAAAAAAATTAGATTTGAACTATATGTTCTAATATAAAAAGTTATATGAGATTATTATGAAATGACTTTAAAAATTCTCAAGTAATATAAACAAAATGCCATCGTTGAAAAAAATACTTTTATAAGGGGTTAGAGTGATGGTTCAGTGGTTAAGCACACTCGTGGCTCTTCCAGAGGACGAATTCCCAACACACAGGGCACCTCACAACTGTCGGTACTTCCATTTTCAAAGGTGCCAACTTCCTCTTCTGATCTCCAAGCACACATGTGGTACACATACATACATGCAAGCAAAACAATCATACCCATTAAAGTAAATAAAATATTTTAAGTATATGCTAGTATATAAAACACGAGAGAATCTGTTAACAGAAGCTATAACCAGAAACTGAAATGGTTATGGAAAACTTGTATTTTCAATAGTTCTGTAGCATGTTATCATAGGGTTATTGTCTTGTTTTTGTTTGTTCATTGTGACAGATTTTCTCTGTGAAGCCTTGACTGTTCTGGAACTCACCATGTAGACCAGGCTGGCCTCGAACTCACAGAGATCCACCTGCCTCTGCCTCTCAAGTGCTGGGATTAAAGGTGTGTGCCACCACCGCCTGCCTTTTAAAGATTTATTTATTTATTTATTATGTATACGGAAAAGGGCTCCAGATCTCATTACAGATGGTTGTCAGCCACCATGTGGGTGCTGGGAATTGAACTCAGGACCTCTGGAAGAGCAGTCGGTGCTCTTAACCTCTGAGCCATCTCTCCAGGCCTGCCGCCCGGCTTTTATTTGTTTATTTGAGAAAGTGTCTCCTGAGCCAGCATGGAACTCACTGTGTAGCCCTGTGTAGCCCATGCTAGACTCAAACTCCTAATTCTTGGGCCTCAGCTTCCTCACAGCTGTTATCAAAGGCATGGGTCACCAATCCTGGCAATACATTGTCTTTTTATTTTTAGTAACAAGCATGTATCATCTTTGAAATAAAATAATCACTATTTTAAATATCTGGAGGTAGAGATAACAAGTAGTAGTCATATGATATAGTCTCAACACCAATTAGTGATTAATTATTACAATTAGAATAATACAAGTTAAAAATCATAAGGTAATACTGTTCCATATCAATAATCATGACAGGAGGACAAAGTAGTGAACACACTAAATCCTGGAGCAGATGCAGCAAAAGCAAATCATTTGCACCTTACTGGAGGCTGCAAAGGGGTGCAGCCACTCAGGGCAAGTTTTTTTGGCAAGTTTTCTTAATAAGTTAAACATACAGTTAGTCAATGACCCAACAATTCCACTTCTAGGAAAAGGGAGATACTTATTTTTCATGCAAAAATCAGACACAAATATTTGTAGCTGATTTATTCACAAATATTGCCATCTGGAAGCAGCTCATATCCTCCAACTGGTGAACAGATAGCTGTGACACACTCATGTAGTGCAACACTTGGCCGCAGTAAAGTAAAATGAGCCACTCATATTTGCAACTCTGTGAATGAAGGCCAAAGGCATTATGCTAAGTGAAAGAAGCCAGATGTCAAAGACTGTATGTTCCCATTTATATGCTGTTCTGGAAAAAAATCACTGCTGGAGGGCTGGAGAACAGAGTCAGGATGCTGGAGTAAGAGTAAAGTGGAAGCCCTAGAGGATGCTGTAGGGATGGAACAGCTAGCTAGCAATGTATCTTGATTGTGGTGTTGCTCACACATCTCTAAGCATCTGCCACGCTCAGAGATCTGTGCATCAAAACGAGCGTTCTTGTATGTAAATCAAAAAAAATAATGCTTAAAAAGAAATGTGCTATCAGAAATACCCAATTCATGTTCTAGTTTTAGAAATCTCTTCACAAGTGAGTTTTTGTTGTTACGCAATGCTGGGGATGGAATCCAGGGCTGCAGGCATGCTAAGAAAGCTCCAACCTTTTCACACCCCTCCACTCATCCTGTGGCTTTGTGAAGTCCAGTCAAGAGAAGCAGTTTTGAAACTGGCAAGACTGCTTTGTCGAGATCAGACTCAATCGCCAAGGATGAATGAACTGTGATATTCTCATTACTTGAGGGACGTTTGGGAGTTCATAGCTACAGTTTGGAAAACTCTATACAGATGCAGAATGGATGAGGTAGCGGCCAACACTTCAAGGAGGCCAGTCACTCATGAGCACATCCTATATCATGGACGGTGTATGCCAAGTCTTAGCAACATCCAGCTCCCCTTTCACACTGGAGGAACCCCCAATCCTACGCAAAGGGTAGTCAGGTACTATCAAATTGTTCAATCATGTTTGCCTTAAGTCCTTCAACTTCTTCCATCTATGAACACTCCGGGGGGGGGTGGGGGGGGGGTGGGGTGGGGAATGGTGGTGAGGCACTGCACAGCCAGAGCAAGGTGCCACTCCTCTGACAGATTTCTGGACTGAACTCAGTGTTTCTGCTTAAGCTCAAAAGCATAACCCAGAGCACCACACTAGGCAGTGCGGGAGTCACTGAGGGTGACCTCCTCAGTTGTTAGCACCATCTGCAGTAAAGTAAAAGCATTGTTTTGCCAGGCGGCGGTGGTGCACGCCTTTAATCCCAGCACTCGGGAGGCAGAGACAGGCGGATCTCTGTGAGTTTGAGGCCAGCCTGGGCTACCAAGTGTGTTCCAGGAGAGGCGCAAAGCTACACAGAGAAACCCTGTCTCGAAAAACCAAAAAAAAAAAAAAAAAAAGCATTGTTTCAGGTTGCATTTTTCCTTTCATGTTCATGTGGGATATTGCTCCTCTGAGCAATAAGAGCAAACCAGAGCAGATGGGTGGTGGTGGCACATGCCTTTAATCTCAGCACTTGGGAGGCAGAGCCAGGCAGATCTCTGTGAGTTTGAGGGCAGCCTGGTCTACAGAGCAAGATCCAGGATAGCTACGGTTGTTACACAGAGAAACTCTGTCTCAAAAAACCAAAATAAAAGGGGGGCCCTAATAACAATACAGAATAAGGAAAAGAGAGAATGGGGAAGGGGGACCCCTAGGTAACAATAGAGAGGGATCTGCTGAGCTTGAGGCTGCAAAGCTAAACTTTTCTTTGTCACATCCCTTTTTTTTCAGACCTTCTACAGAAGAATCTTACTCTATTTACATGACTTATTAAAGATTCATGCCTAAGAAATTAAGGCTTTCAAATAAAAGAGGCAGAAACGGGCTGATCCATGTAAATAAATCTTCAAAATGGAAGCCTAGGTAATGATTATGGTATACCAGATTTTCTTCGTGAACTGGCCATTTCGCACAACCACACACTCAGGGTCAAAGCTAATGGAGCCTCTCCTACCATTGTGTCCCCTTGTAATAGACCAACTCTTTCTTCCTCCGGAGACCAGTAGTTGGAAGTTCATGTTCTCTGATTTGTTCCTTTGAGTCTGTAATTGTTTATCATGGCTGTCAAATACTTCAAGGAGCTGCTAAAAGGAGAACTTTGCACTCTCAAATAATCATAACTCCTATGAGTCAACTACAGCCACTGACTAGCCGGGTAACTCTGAGCTTGTCATCGACCTTTCCACTAGGTTACTGATGCATATCTATCTCTCTACAATGTTGAGATGAGTTGTGTGAAATAACACACTTCAAAGTGTGCATAAAAAAGTCACTAACCCAAGGCTGGAGAGACAGTTTAGTAGTTAAGATCACATACTGCTCTTGCAGAGGACTGGGTTTTATTTCCCAGCACCAGCATATGCATGGCAGTTCATGATTTTCTGTAACCACAGTTCCAGGGGATCCAATACTCTTTTCTGGCCTCTATGGGCACCAGGAGTGCATGTGGTGCACATACATACATGCAGGCTAAACACTCATGCATATAAAATAAAAAGTAAATCATAAATCACAAACTTCTCTGCCAGTGCAAGGATTGTTATAAATTCATAAGATTTTTGAACCAAAATCTTTAGCAGAAGTATTTGTTTTGAGACAGCTTGTTGTGGAATGTTTGTTTACACTGTAAAAATGCATCTTTGCCAAGGAGCCTTCTGATGGGTTTAATAAAGAGCTGAATGGCCAATAGTTAGGCAGAGAAAGAGGTTAGGTGGGACTTCTGGAGACAGAGAAAATTCTGGAAGAAGAGAGGAAGAGTTGCTAGCCAGACACAGAGAGGAAGCAGGAGGTGCAAGATTAAAGAGAGGTAACACCACATGGCAGAACACAGATTAAAAAATAGATGGGTTAATTTAAGTTATAAGAGCTAGTTGAAACAAGCCTAAGCTAAAGGCCAAGCTTTCATAATTAATAATAAGTCTCCAGGTCATTACTTATGGGCTGACAGTCCAAAGATAGTCTAACAAGAGAGCTTGCTACAACAGCTGCTGCCATGACATGCTGAAACACTTTGCCTCTTAGAAAATGACTCGGGGTTGTTTTATGCAAATCTATTAAATGTACCCATCTGTGACATTTTGCCATTTTAACCCACTTTCACATACATAACCTCCACTTCTTCCCATACTCTGAAAGAGCATAGGCCATCTGCCCCACACTGACCCTGCCCTTTCTTCTTCATGCTGTCCCAGGTACCCTCTGCCCTCTCTTCTCTGAGGCTGTATTATACAAAACAGACATATGGATGATGGGAAACACTAATCCCGAATGCTAGAGCAAGAGCATCCTTAAGCAAGACAAAGGCTGAAGATCTGGAGAGGAAGGGACTAGCAGCATGTGAACTCACAGAGCCTGGGCTGTGTGTACTTCATGAAGAGGGAGGGATTGGAATGAGGTAGACATTGTACCTTAGGACAGGAAGGACACTGAGGACTCACAATGACAGTGAGATGGGACAAGGTGAGAAACCCCGCGGGAAATGAGTCCGTGAAGTAAGTCATTCATTCAATGTTCATTGAGCTGTTTTTGTGTTAGAACTGGGAATGCCTCAGTGAATGAAATTGGAAAAATCTGGGTCTCTGTGTATTTAGGGTCTGGAGCCCTTGTAAAGTCACTGGATGTCAGTGAAATGGAAAGGGGAAAGTCATGACACCATTTCCAGTGGGTGTTGGAGGGCAGGGTGGTGCAACAGATAACAACAAAAAGTAGGTGAGGGATGGGCTGGGGAAGTGGCATGGACACATCAGTGTTCAACACAGCCAATGTGAAGTCCCAATACCCAGTCCAAGTTCTGTTCTCAATGAAACAAGCTCTACAGTAAATTCCTGGGTTTGGTGATTTACGTAGTGTTCCAATTTCTCAAAGCCTAATTGAGGGAACGCCCATTTGATTGAAATGTTCACCTCGTGCAATCCTTAATGTTTAGGATTTTTTCCTTTTGCACTAATACAGGAAAATTCATCAAACTAATAATGTACTTGAATATATCTTTCAAAAAAGATGGATTTGTCAAGTCAGTTTTCCTCATGAAGGCCTATTTATAAATATTGAGGGCCAGCAAGAGGCCTCAGCAAGTAAAGGGATTTTCCATCAAGCCTGACAACTTGAGTTTGATGCCTGAACCACACATGGCAGGAGCCAACCCCCACAGTTGTCCTTTGACCTCTGTAACTACACGTATCCACACACATATCCACACAAATAGTAAATAAATGCAATGAAAATTTAACATTTAAAACCTAAAAAAATTCATCTTAACTCATCCAAGGTACCTCTCTGGAGGTGATAAAATAGTGTAATCCACTGACCTAACAATAGAGGTAGAATGGAGAGAAATGGTGTGTCCTTTTGACTGTGTCTCAAACATCAAGAATGCCTAGGAAACTATGACTACTAGTTAGATTTTTCTTATTTTCTAACCAAATTCTTCACTTGGTGCCAGACACAGCCATGTTCAATGTGGTGCTTGATGTGGCAGTATGAAGTGTGGCCCATCAGAGGTCACTCTGTAGGTCACAGATGTGTGCTCTCAGAGTTGACATATTATTGGCAAAATGGAGCAGCTTTTTCTTTGACTTCTACAGAAGCAGGCCTAGACTGAAGATCATCATAGTTTCCCACAGAAGTATTTTCCCAAGATCATATTTCCTTTGATCACAAACATTCATCAGTTCTGCTGAGACTCTTAAAGAATTGATTTAAATCTTACTGCTTTGCATCATAAACTTTAAAAAGGGACTATATTATCTTGAGAAAATGTTGAAATTATATTCCATCAATTAATATTTTGACAAAGGAGCCCTCTATATCAGACTTCAGTAGGCCAGTGGCTTTGCCTACACTCTGAATCACCTAGGGAATTTTAATATCAACTGATGTCTGAAGTTCTAATTGAATTGAGTTGTGGCCTTGGCTTTAGGACAAAAAGTTTCCTAAATGGTTCTGATATGCAACTCTTGCCCAAGTACAGCTGTTTCTGAGGTCTGTTGTAGTGTCTTGGTGATGAGGGCATGAGGGAGCCCTCATGGGGGGGGGGCTCTTTCCCACTTTACATTGGCAGTAGAAGGTGCACCGTCTGTAACACATAGACAATCTTTCTCAAGTGCATAGCTCTGCTAGCTTCATTTCTCATCTCAATTAACAACCAAGATGATCTCCTACAGATATGGCCACAGGTAAACTTAATCTAGATAATTCTTCCTTAAGACCCTTTTTCCAGGTGACTCTAGGTTGTGTCAAGTTGACAGTTAAAACTAACCAGCACAAGCCGGGTGTGGTGGTACACATGTTTAATTCCAACAGTTGGGAGACAGAGGCAGGTGGATCCCTGTGAGTTCAAGCCTAGCCTGGTCTACAGAGTGAGTTCCAGGACATCCAGGGCTGCTACACAGAGAAATCCTGTCTTTAAAAAACAAAAAAAGAAAAAGAAAAAAGAAAAAAAAGGAAAAGAAACAAAGAAACAAAAAACTCTAACCAACACCATCTACCCCTTGTCAACTTGGCATGCAAATATATCACCATAACCTTCCTGTGTGTGTGTGTGTGTGTGTGTGTGTGTGTGTGTGTACATGTATATATTTTATCCCAACTCCTGGTACCAATTTCTGTTCTAGTTTCATTTATATTACTGTATAAAATATCCTGATAAAAAGCAACTTAGAGAAGAAGGGATTGTGGTGGTTTAAATGAGAATGGCCCCCGTAGGCTCATATGTCTGAATACTCAGTCACTAGTGAGTTGAATTGTTTGGGAAGCATTAGGAGATGTGGACTTGTTGGAGTAGGTGTGTCACTAGGAGTGGGCTTTGAGGTTTTTAAAAGCCCACACTGGGCCCCGTGTCTCTCTCTGCCTACAGATCAGGATGTAAAGCTCTCAGCTACTGCTCCAGCATTATTCCTATCTGCTTCCCACCATGATGCTATGATCATGGGCTAACCCTCTAAAACTGTAAGCAAGCCCCCAATTAAACACTTTATCTTTTACACGAGATGCTTTGGTCATGGTATCTCCTCACATAAATAGAATAGTAACTAAGACAGGGCTTATTTGGCATATCATTTTAGGTAACAGTCCGCCATTGCAGGAAAATCATAGAGGCAGGAACTTAAGACAGCTGGTGGAAACATATCCACAGTCAAGAGGAGAGAGAGAGAATATATGCATGGATCCTTGCTTGCTAGCTTTGTTTACTTTTACACAGTTGAGGGCAGCCTAGGGAATGGTGCTGCCCACAGTGGGCTGGGCCTTCCTACTAAGCATTCAAACATATGAGCCTATGGGGGCCATTCTCATTCAAGCTACCACAGTCCCTTCTTCCCTAAATTGCTTCTTGTCAGGATATTTATCACAGTAATATAAATGCAACTAGAACAGAAATTGGTACCAGGAGTAAGACAGTTGCTGGTACTGGATGAAAAAAAAAATAATCAAGGTAATTCCTCCCATCTCCCCACCACCACCACCCTACATACCATGTCTATAGTCCAACATGATTTAAACAATTCCTAATTAAAACTCTCTTCCCACGTGATTCTAGGTTGCGTAAACTGACAGTTAAAACTAGCCAGCACAGTGAACAAGACAAAGAAGAAAAGCAGCCTTAGAACACAGCCCCCTTTCCATCATGGAGAAGGCAAGAACTCACTATTGCCTAGGATAACCTTGGCAATAATATTTCAGTAGGAAGAGACATGGCGAGTGTATGTGAACATTCCACTACCATAGAGTCTGTCTGTATCAATGGAACCAGACACTGTGGAGTTTGTGGAGCCTTATAACACTCTTCATTTATTTATTATTTTAGGGTTTGGTGTAATGTCTGATGTTTATGCTTGGAGGAATTCTGAGAATTTTGAACTTTGCAGTCATTCTGGGTGCCTTACAAATCAGATTTCTGCTTCTGGATTAACGAACCATAGCTATGTTGATGTGCACTGTGTCTCTTTGGGACCATTCAGATTCTCATTCAGCTACTGCTAGCTCTTGGAGCCTCAGCAAGCCACTTAACTTTTCAGAATCTTGATTTTCTTATCTCATAGGTTATGGTGAGGATTTCAAATGCATTGCAATGTCTATTGTATAATAAATTTTCAATAAATTACAACAACATCATCAATAAATCTAGGTTGTAAGCCCTTAAAGGGCACAGTGTTATACTTCCTCAGTCTGTAGAATTTAGGCCATTACAGTTCTGTAGCACGAATGTTAAAAGAGTCTTATTAATAAAATCAAACCTGAGCCAGATAATGGGGTGAACACTGGAAGATCAGAGAGACAGAACAAGCCACAGCTATCTCACCTTGCCGGATCCTCTGCTGGTCTTGTCTCCTCAGACTGGAGGCCTCTAAGTCCTCATCCAGAATGGGTCTCAGCTGAATTGCTGCTCGAAAGCTTGAACGCTTAACCAGCCAAATGCTTAACCAGCCAAATGCTTCTAGTTTCTGGTCCTCATGCCTTATATACCTTTCTGCTTTCTACCATCACTCCCTGGGATTAAAGGCTGCTTTCTGGGATTAAAGGCATGAGTCACCATGCCTGGCTGTTTCCAATGTGGCCTTGAACTCACAGAGATCCAGAGGGATTTTTATCTCTGGAATGCTAGGATTAAAGGCGTGTGCTACCACTGCCTAACTTCTATGTTTAATATTGTGGCTGTTCTGTCTCTGACCCCAGATAAGTTTATTAGGGTGCACAATATTTTGGGAAACACAATACCACCTCACAGTTCTCTAATGTTTATGAAGTATGTCCAGTTGCAAGAACACAGTTCTAACTTCATGAATAATGGGGAAGGCAAGAACATTCCTTTGCAGGCAGCAGAATGAGAGGTTTGGCTGGTGCCCATGTTTTTGAGGAAGGTCCCTGACTGATCCCAGCATCAGAACCAGTCTTAGGAAGTTTAACAGTCTGGATCCTAGATCCAGATAGCTTGGGTTTGAATTTTGCTCTTCATTCTTGCATTTATTTATTTATTTATTTATTTATTTATTTATTTATTTATTTATTTATTTATTTATTTATTATGTATACAGTAGAGGGTGCCAGATCTCATTACAGATGGTTGTGAGCCATCATGTGGTTGCTGGGAATTGAACTCAGGACCTCTGGAAGAGCAGTCAGTGCTCTTAACCTCTGAGCCATCTCTCAGCCCCATTCTTGCTTTTCTTGAAGTCACCTAATCCTTCTCCACTCCATTTCTTTATCCGAAAACTGGGCGTGTTCACTGGATGAATAAAGCAGCGAAGAATGAAGAGCCCTCAGACTGAGCCCTGGACATTACTGAAAGTTCAGTAGGGACTTGCTATTGTTATCATTGGCTTCAGGAGCATCATTCTGACTCAGGTACCAACTTCTAGAGGAAGTACCAGTGGCCAGCGGGTCACATGTCACAGAAACGAGGTGATCTGATTGGGTGAGAAGCACAGCATATCTCGAAGTCTGTATGGAGGACAGAGAGGCTGATGTAATGTAATGAAGTATAACTTGTGTGGGTTTGCCTGTTTTTGTTTTTGTTTTTTTCTTTCTTCTCCAAATCCCATTTTTTTTCCCCCCCAGCAACAATCAAGAATGAAACAAGAATGCAGAGAATCAGGGAGTGTGTGATCCAGGAAAAGCTGTAGGAGTTAGGAAAGCCTTCTGAGTAGTATTCTTTTCTATTCATGTCAGCAGGGCTTCCTGAACAGCCCTGTGTGGCAGGTTCTGTGCTAAGTGTGGGAAACACAAGATAAAAATATACTATGTGTTTCTGACCATATCCCAATGACCATGCAGGACCATCCAGGAGTACATTTGTAAGGCTCTTTCTTGTCCTGTGATCAGAGGAAGAAGCATTCTGAAGTGAAGATACAAGGTAGATGAGTGTTAGAGAGGACAAAGGTGTAGCATTACGTAAAAACTCAGAGAGAGAAGGGGGAGGGTGGGGGTGGGGTGGGGGTGGGGTGAGTGGGGGACAACAAAGGTGTACCATTATGTGAAAACTGCACTCCTACACTCCAGGCTTTGTCTGTCACTGTGGAAGTGACAGACGTAACTAGAGAACTGGATATTTTAGGTGAGAGACTGAGGCAGAGATGCCCAAGCATTAGGCATCCAAAAAGAGGAGATGCTCTGTGTAACATCTGGAGGTGGGAAGGGCAAGGAACACCATCCATGGAGGCATACCAGGACCCAGCTGTTTTTGTGGATGGGGTACCAGAAATAGCTCAGTATTCTGAGGCTGTGAGGCTGGAAAGAACAGGATATGACAGATCTATCTCTTCCCAGGACTGAAGGACCGCAGCAGCTGTCCTGAAGATGAGGAAGCTCCACCCAAGCATGTAAGACAAAGATATGTCATAGTCAGGTTTATTTAAAATTCATAAAGAGCACAGGTTTAGGGGCAGAGTGTGTTAGTGAGGAGTGGGAATTGCTACATGTAAGAACAGCTTAAGCCAACAGAGGTGTGTTTTCTCACACAGCAAAGGGGTGGTCAGCTGTCAGGGCCTGGTTCAGATACTCTGCTTTCTGCATTTTGGCTTTGTCGTGCTTTAGTCTCACAGTGGCCATCCGCAGATGGTTGGTTGAGCTCAACACATTACATCTGTGTTTGAGGCCACAAGCATGGAGAAAGAGCCAACGGTTCCTTCAGCATCAATTATAAAGACCCTTCCAGAGACCAACGGGCTCTTAGCAGATTTTTGGCAGTTAGGTAGATATGATCCCAGATGGCCTCCTTTGGCCGTAAGAGAAGCTAAGCAAGCAGTAATTCCCCTCCTGTGAAATTGTGGATGTAGGAAGTTGGAACTAAGCAATGAGCACTTCAAGCTGTCATTTCTTCTACCAAAGCTAGCAGGTGAGAGACAGGAGAATGGGCGGTGGCAGGATAATGGTAACAAAAAAGGCATGGTTATTGCCTCTGCAGAAAACTTGGACCTTAGAAATTCTGATCCAGTTCTTCTTGATGGGGGGGGGGGGGGGAGGTCAGGAGCCATCTCAGGGGAAGCTCAGCAAAGGAATGGATGTAAGTTCAAAAGGAAGGCTCAGGGCTGGGTCTGAGGCTACAGCTGGGAGGAGGGCCTTTAGAAGAGTCTGGACACTCAGGTGTGGCATGGACAGGAAAGAGCAGCAGGCCACTGTGATGACATACTTTTAGACAGTGGAGGCAGAAGATGAAAACCCTAAGGGAGACTCTATAAGGAGATGGCCAGAGAAGACAAGGGAGCAGAGAATTTCTAGAAAGAAGTCCCAGAAGGGCCAGAAATACCAAAGAGGTCCCACAAGGTAAAGAAGTGGAAAATGCCTGGAGGATCTGGTCATATGATTTCATAGTTGGTCTTGATCTGAGCAGTCTATTGGTGGATGATCTGGTCATATGATTTCATAGTTGGTCATGATCTGAGCAGTCTGTTGGTGGAGATGATCTGGTCATATGATTTCATAGTTGGTCTTGATCTGAGCAGTCTATTGGTGGAGATGATCTGGTCATATGATTTCATAGTTGGTCATGATCTGAACAGTCTATTGGTGGAGATGGGGGCATTCTTTTACCCTGTACTGTAAGGGAGGGCGGCTGGTGAATTTAAATTCCTTCTCAGTAGAGGCTCTAGAAGTCCAGAGAAATAAAAACAGGCAATAGGAAGTAGAGAAAAAAGTTAATGGCTTGACTGGAGTGTGTTTGGAGGCTAGGAGAAGGGCCAACAGAAGGGAAGGGTTGAAGACACAAGAGACTCTTAAATAAAAGAGGAAAGGCATGCAGGCCTCTCCCCTCAACCGGTCAACCAACTGCAGCCCCAAAACTTCCTGAAAATGTACAGATACAGATAATGAATAGGTTTTTAATGAGTCTTATTAAAGCATGGTGTTATAATTGTTCTATTTTGTTACTGTTAATATTTTTTAAGATTTACTTTTATTATTATCTTTAATTATGTGTAGGTATATGTGTCTGCATGTCTCTGGTCTCCACATTCCCTGGAGCTGGAGTTACAGACAGTTGTGAGCTGCATGATGTGGGTGCTGAGAACCAAATTCAGGTCTTCTGTAAGAGCAGCAGCACATTCTGTTAACCACTGAGGGGCCTCCAGCCTCTTCTGCTGCTTCTAATGCTTCTAATTAACCATGAAATGCATACAAAAAGTCATAATACACAGTTTCAGACATCCACGGAATGTATCCTGCATCTGAGGAGGTGGTGACTGGAATCATGACTCCCTGACCAATATCAGTTTATCTGTCAAAATGGAAGAGGCCGCTGCCATTCCTAGATTTGTTGCTCTCTGAATCTGAACAATACGAAGTTCCTGAGTCTGAAGAATACAAGAGGAAGGCTGTTGGGAAAGAATCCAAATATACACCACACCATGTCTCTCTGTATTTAAAATCATGGTAAAATCTGCATCTTCAGTAACATAGATGACAAGATTGTAAGACCTGGCATCTTTATACACTGTACATTTACAGCAAATACTTTCTTACTCCATGGTATTTCTTAGGCCCAACATAATTTCATTTGAGCCTGAGTCTGGGAAAACATACTAATTTGCTCAATTCTATTTTTTCACAGGCTAGCACACCCTCCTTGGAATATAATTAGTAGTTAAGTTATGCAAAGAATCCCTGAGTGCTATAAGAACTGGAGCATGCTCATCTGACTGCATGGAGCATGCTCATCTGACTATGCATGGAGCATGCTCATCTGACTGCTGGTGCATGCTCATCTGACTATGCATGGAGCATGCTCTTGAGTACTTGCATCTATCTGCACAGAGGAGCAACTGTGCTTTCATTTTCCTGGTCAAAATAACAGGAAGTATCATCATTCTTGAAGTCCTGGTATTCATAACAGAAATGTAACTATAAAAAACCAGAACTGTGGAGAGTCACTAGAGATCTATTGGGAAGGCATGGTGTTTGGTACTATCCCTGACTTGAGATGGATAAAATAATCTCCATTCTCAAACAGTGTTCAGTCTAATGTAAGAACCCAACCCAAGAGGGCTAAACACTTCTACAGGAGTCCTTTATAACTTCAGCTTGAAGGGGCCTCTGGCTCTTTAGCCAGCTGGGCAGGTCATGGAAATTCTACCCTTGCAAAGGGAGCTGTGTGTACAAGAGAAGCATTTCTTCCCTCTTCACGCTGACTACTGAAACAGCTATGAGAGAGTTTTTCTTTTCCTTAAGATGCAAAGTGACATTTTTTAAAGGAGAAACCTCTCTTTTGGTGCCAGAGTTGTTTAAAAATAAATTGGAATAAAAGCTCCAAGGAATGTCTGTTTAAGCACAACTGTCCAAAGCCTCATATTTTAAAAATTCAGGAAAACAGGGCTGTTCATTTCAACCATTTCTCTCCTGGGTCCACTTCTTGGTACTCAGATCACATCGGATTCAAAGCTAGTGCTATCTTTAGTTTCCAAGGCCAGGTTTACCCATTTTGCTGGTGAGCACATGGAATGTTACAGCCTTGTTTACTAGACCTGATCATGATCATGAGCTTGTAGGGTCAAAGGCCAGGTCATGAGAGCCTTCATATCTTACCTGTCAGGGTAAGCTTGCAGGAATACTGGATGAATGAATGAGAGAATGAGAAAAACTGGAGAAGAGTGGTGGGCGGGCTGCTAAGCAGCCTGGTAAGGAGGATTACAAACTAGGCCTGATTAGTAGAAAAGGTGGCAGACAGGAAAGAAAGGTCTGAGTCAACAGACCTGGGTCCTAGTCCCAGCATGCCTTGCTTGACTTCACTCACTCAGCAAACATGTCTTGAGTTTCTAGGCATCGTGACAAGCTCTGACAAAGTTCCTGCTCCCAAAATGCACTGGTGGTGGCTAAGGGGCTCACAGGAGGGATGTGTGGGAGGAGATACCGCCACAGTAAGCCCAGGGCAGGTGCTAAGCAAGAAGGGGCTTCCAAATCAGGCTGTTTTCCAGGAAAGCCTCTTGAAAGATGCAAAGTGTTATTTAAAGACTGATTGGGAAAGCTGGGCAGTGGTGGCATGTGCCTTTAATCCCAGCACTTGGGAGGCAGAGGCAGGCGATCTTGGTGAGTTCGAGGCCAGCCTGGTCTATGGAGCGAGTTCCAGGACAGGCTCCAAAGCTACACAGAGAAACCCTGTCTCGAAAAACCAAAACCAAAACCAAACCAAACCAAACCAAACCAAAAGACTGATTGGGAAACCCATTGTAGGGAAGAGAACTAGCATGTGAATTATTCTGCATCATGAAATACAGGAGGTGGCATTTGCGAGGTGGTGGCCACAGGCAGAGAAGAAGCAAGAGAAGTAACCTAATCTACTTTGCAAAGTAAAAATGCCATTGCATCTATATAATTGGAGCTTGAGGGTAGAAGTTTAGAGATTTGACAAAAATGGGTTCAAATCTAAGCTCTGACAACACCGATCATGTGGCAATAATCACTGTTTGAAGCAACTCTCCAAACTTAGTTTCTTCAGCACAGTGTCCAGCCAATTCTGTAATCTATTGCTGTACAGCAACCCTTGTTAAATGTAATGGCTTAAGACAACACGTATTTAGTAAGTCTCAGGGTTATTATGGCTCAGGAATCTGGGTCAGCTTAACTGAGGCCTCTGTTTCAGGGTCTTGCACAAGGCTGCACCCAAAGTCAGCCAGGGCTGTGTCTCTTGGCAGAATTTAGTTTCTTGCTCACTGGTGGCTAGAGGCTGTCCGAAGTTCTTTGCTATGTATTGCCTTCTGAATACAGTATCTGGCTTCCTCAGAATCAATGGAGATATCAGTGTTGGCCAGCAAGACAGAAGGGTCATAAGTCATCACTATGGCTGAATTCTGCTGGTTAGAATGCACAGGCTAGCCCACCGTTCCGGGGGAGGGCTTATACAAAGGAATGGACATTAGGAAATCAGCATGTGGGGATTCCTTCTTGGAGTTTGCCTCACCACTAATTTGTAAGATAGACCACCAATCAATGCCAGCTGTTATTATGCTGAATGGAGAGATCTCCGGCCAGTGGAGGAATTTATGGGGGATGGGAGAGTAATTTAAGGTGACCTTGGACAAGTCAAATCACCTCTCGTCTTTGAGACATCATTTTGTCCTCAGCAAAATGTAAATACTTGGTCCCAGGAAAAAAAAATGAGAAAAATATGTGCAAGCCTAAGTTTGGTTTTTGTAAGAGCAAACATAGCCCCCTCTCCAGCTTGGGGAAGCAAACTGCTTTGGGGCCTTTTCTGTTGTGTTAATTCGGAGTCTTACAGTCTCCTGTATTAAAGGATTTTAGTATTTGACCCCTTGGGTTTTAAAGAATTACTTAGCTGGGAAAAACACAAAGAGAAAGCTGTTTTTTGAGAGTTTCTTAAACTATTTCTAAGCCTCCCCCGCCCCCCCTCCACCTTCTCTTTTAAACTACCTTTGCTTCTAAGGGTGGGGGTGGGCAGAGCTGAGAGAGAAAACAGACTATGTGGGAAATTTCAAGCTCCTGATAATAAAATGGTAATAAAATCTCGTCCGGCTCCCGAGACTTTGCAGAGGGGATGTTTATGGTGGAGGGGGTTCCCCCACACCCGCGCAGCTGCTTTCTAGGTTGTGAGGTTTGCAATCCTGCAGGGCAGCTCGGGTTACCGACTCTGTGGCCTCCTGCTAGGACAATTCTTATACTCGCAGGCTTCGGGAGAAACACTTGATGGACCCGCCCTGGCGCCTGGCCGCTTCACTCCAGGCTCCAATTCAAGGGGAGCGCGCGCGCGCGCGCGCGCGCGCACGCGCACACACACACACACACACACACACACACACACACACACACACACACACACAGTGGGGATTCACCGTCCGCCCTGGGGCGGTTTTCCCCAGGGAAGGCAAACAACTGGTGAGGACATTTCAGAGGGTGGCAGACTCATCCCAGCGCTAGCCAACGCTTGGATGGAACTTGGGACTCAGCCTTTCACAAAGCCGAGCTTCTCAGCAGGAAACTTGGGTGGGGCGGAGCAGTCCCGGGATGGAGACAAAGCTCCTTTGAGTCTTTATCCGAGGGCCTGGCCTCTAGCGAGAGGGGTAACCCCGACCCTAGGGCAGGGCGCGAACCCCAGTGTGTCACCCATCACCCTCCCTCGCTCCGCCAGCCCAGCGCGCACAGTCGCTCCAGCCTGCAGCTGCACGCGCGCCAGGGGTCCCGCCAGGGCGTGAGGTCACCTCCTGCAGCGTGGTGGCCCGTACTGGAGGGAGGGGGACAGCCTAGGAGCAACGGGCCAGCAGCCTCACCTTCCCGGCCCAGCCGCTCCAGCGAACTACCGCAGTCTTAGAAAACTTAATGAGAACCAGATGTAGTGGCCGCTGGCGAACTTTCTCAGAGTTGCTGATTGGTTAACGTCCAAGAACCGTAGCCAATCAGCGCGCTGGGCGGGCCCGCAGTGCGGACCAGAGGTCCAGGTTGGAGACTGGCAGGCAGTACGGCCGGCTGAGACGCGCGGAGTGAAGGGCAGAGCCAGGGAGGAGCAAGCATGTCTCGGGACCCGACAGCCGGGCGGCGAGCACCGCCATCGCCGCCGTCGCTGCTGCTGCTGCTGCTGCTGTCGCTGTCGCGAGTCGGGGCTCTGCGTCCTGACCAGCTCTTCCCTTACGGAGAGTCGCGGGGAGACCAGCTGCTGCCAGAGGGCGACGACGAAAGCTCGGCAGCCGTGAAGCTGGCAGTACCCCTACGCTTCTACGATGCCCAGTTCAGCGACCTCTACGTAAGTTCAGGTCCTGGTGGTGCGCGGCTGGGTGCTAGTCTCGTAGCTTCTCCCCAGGGTGTCCCTGGAGTGGAACAACCAGCCTCCATGCCCAGCTGTCGTCTCTCTGGGGGCCAGGCTCTGCCACCATGCTGCAGCCTCGTGACCCCTGCTGTGCAGGAATAAGGATCATCTCTCAAGGGGCCGCAAAGACCCTACCCTTCTAAACTTTGGCATCCTAGGCAGGAAGGAAGATGGGCCATATTGAGGCTGCCAGGGGAGTTGGCGTTTAGGGCGGTGGGAGGCTGTGCACGCCGGTAGAGCTGTCCTCTCAAGGACATGCGGCGCCCAGGGCGTGCAGTAGTGGAAAGACGGACGGGTTCGAGGACGGCCACACCTGTGGGTCGCACTACACTGGAGAGGTGGGGTAGGGGTGAGGGCCGTCAACGAAATTGAGCGGGTTGTCCTGGATGTGTCTCCTAATCGGCGAGGAGAGGGAGGCTTCCTGGCTCGAGCAGAGCCTTTTTCTCCAAAGGGACGGTAGGCGCATAGGACTGGAAGGAACGTGGTGGCTGCATTTTGGGCTGGAGCGACCACCACTATTTTGTCCTTTTAAAATTGTTTATGAGAGGGGGCGGAGCTCACGCTCCACCTTGTGAGTGTGAAGGTTAGAGAACAACCAGTTTTTTTCCCTTCCACCATGTGGGTCCGGGTCCTGGATCTCAAGTGGTCAGGTTTGGAGGCAAGTGCCCTTAGCCGCTGAACCATCTCACCCTCCTGGTCCTTCTTGCAGGTGGGTACCAACGGCATCATCTCCACCCAGGACTTCCCCAGGGAGACTCAGTATGTGGATGATGATTTTCCTACTGACTTCCCAGCCATCGCCCCTTTCCTGGCTGACATCGACACTAGTCACGGCCGGGGCCGGATCTTGTATCGCGAGGACACCTCCCCGGCTGTGCTGGGTCTGGCGGCCCGCTACGTGCGCACAGGCTTCCCGCGGTCCGCGTCCAGCTTCACCCCTACCCACGCCTTCCTGGCCACCTGGGAGCACGTGGGCGCCTACGAGGAGGTCAGGCGCGGGGCTGCGCCCTCGGGGGAGGTAAGAGAGGGATGCCCGGCAGCTGAGCAAATTGAAGGGATGGGCTTGGATTTTGAGTGGGAACTAAGGGATTGGCTTGGAGTTTCTTCCCCTGCCTGTTGAACCGGATGAAACCAGTGCTTAGGCGCCTTGGGAGTGAAGTTGGCTCTGGGAGTGTTCTAAGGGTCCATAATGTGGCTAAACCGGCAAAGAAAACAGCTTTAGTGAAATGAGGGACTGAGGTGCAGATACTAAAGACCCTGGGGACCCAAGGCACTTTATGGTTTATTTCTGGAGTCAACTATAAGTACACAAATATTTCTAACGATATGTTCATTGAAGGAAAAATTGGAAAATTCAGGAAATTAAGAAAGGAACGATCATCGTTAAACACTTTTTTTTAATGTAGATTTCCAGTTTTGTTTGTTTTTGTTTTGTTTTGTTTCGAGACAGGGTTTCTCTGTGTAGCTCTGACTGTCCTGGAACTCAGCTGTAGACCAGGTTGGCCTGGAACTCACAGAGATCTGCCTGCCTCTGCCGAGTGCTGAGATTAAAGGTGTGCACCACCACCATCACCGGGCTAGAATTCCAGCTATTTCTTACGAATATCATTGTTGCCATTAACAGTAGTGGGTTAGCAGTATGCATATTGCTGTCTCAACGCTTCTTCCTCCTGGTGGTATATACTCAGTCACTATATTTACGTAACATTTATAATGACAAAGTAAGATCTCACCCAGTGCATTTACGACAGTTCTCAGTGTTGTTTCCGTCTTTTTATTATAACTAATTATTATAATTAATACTATGAAGCGCTTTTTAATTTATTTATTTATTTTGTTCATGTGTATGTTTCTCTGTGTCTGCTGGTGTCAGTAGGGCCAGAAGATGGCATGGACTCCCTGAAGCTGGAGTTACAGGCAGTTGTGAGCTGCCTGACTGACGTGGGTCTGGGGATTTGAACTAGCATCCCGAAAGGGCAGCAAGTGCTCTTGAGCCACCTCTCCAGCCCCCTGGAACACTTTAATTTTTATTTTATTTGCATCGGTGTTTTGCCTTCATGAATGTCTGTGTGAGGGTGTCAGATCTCGGAGTTACAGACAGTTGTGAGCTGCCATGTGGGTGCTGGGAATTGAACCTGGGTCCTCTGGAAGAGCAGTCAGTGCTCTTAACCACTGAGCCATCTCTCCAGCCCCTCCCCCCCCCCATGAAATGCTTTTTTAAGAGTCACATCACTGCACAGCCTTAGCTGACATCCCAGGAACGTGCGGAAAGGTTGCACTTTTTAATAAGCTCTTTGTGACTTTGGCCACGTTGCCCTTGAGGTAACAGTTGCATCCTTCTGCTCTGCAGGAGTCTGTGTCCTGCAGTCTCACTGGAGAAAGCACCCAGGCTTGGGGCTTGGCAACATGTGAAATGGGCATGGGTGGGGTCAGGGTAGACTGCCTCCTTCCTGGTGTAGGTAGAGACAGAGCCCTTCTGTGAAATTCCACCTGGGTGTCAAACGGCGTAGACCAGGAGCAAAGCCATGTTTACCGTAACTCCTAGTGTTTCTTAGCTACAGAAATAGCGAAGTCTTCCCTAGGAGGTTAAGAGCTTGCCCACTGTCGCTGATTCCTAACCAATGGTGGCTGTGCTCTTAAAGGAAGAGACCTGTTTCCTGAAGTCCAGCAAAGGCTTGGAAATAAACGGCGTTTGAAATTACGGTTTCTTACTTGACAGGTGACATTCTAGTTCTGTTTACTGACTAACCTTGTAATGCGTGGGTTTGACATCTTAATTACAGTTCAGCAGAGTACAGCAGAATTCAACTCAAACACTGCTTTCTCTGTGCCCACTGCGCCCTGGGCCAGCTAGAGGGCTTGAAAAGATAGGCTCAGCTGTTAGGTTTCATTCACTCACTCACTCACTCATTCATTCACTCACTCATTCATTCATTATTTTTTAAACATTTATCTAAAATCCTGTGTAACAAGTTTATAATAGAAAACAGAATAAACACTCCTAATGCGGGTAACTAGGTCACCAAGTCTTATATTTCATTACATTTTCTTATAGTATACTGTCTTCTAGATACAGTCCTAGAGGATAAGTGCAAGAATTCTTTATCACAGATGACTGAAGAGAAAATGATTTCCAAATCTGCCTTAAGTGAGGCAAAGGCAAGCTTTTCAGCTCTCGGTGTTTTCCTTTCTCATACTGTTCAGGGGAGACCTCTTTTCTACGCATGAATCAAGAAAGCAGAGTAACAGTTGTGCTTTTTTTTTTTTTCCCAGAAGACTTCCACTAAATCAGGTTTGCATCTTATTCTTTGTGGCTTTAGGATTTGGACAGTTCTTGGAGCTACATTTCCTTCAAAAGAAGTGTGAACTGGAGTGAAGTTGTCGGAGGAAGGGACACTTGTGATGTCACTGTCACTTTCAAATTAGTATTCTGCTGCTCCTGAGGAGAGTTAAGCTGAATTGATCTTTTTTTTTTTTTGGGAACTCCTTCTGTAGACTAGGCTGGCCTAGAACTCACAGAGATCCTCCTGCCTCTGCCTCCCGAGTGCTGGGATTAAAGGTGTGTGCCACTACCGCACGGCTGAATTGGCCTTTTTTAACAGGAAAAAAGAAAGATGAAGAAGAATTAGAGCAAGAAGCGTTTGCAAAGAGGCTCTGGGGTCTTGGGGCAGGGTCCTAGGTGTAGCAGGGCTTCTTTGACTGGAAGGTCACAGCACCCGGGGATGAGCTTGGTTTGTTAATGTTCTCATTTCATCAGCAGCTTTCTTTGACTCTTTCTCCTTTTGGTGTGTATGTGTGTGTTTGCACACTTGTGTGGAGGACAACCTTGAGTGTCATTCCTTAGGTCCCCTCCACCTCTTGCACGATTATTTATTGTGGCGGGGGCACGTGTGTGCTGTGACACGTGTGTGGTCACAGGACAACTTTGGAGTTGTTCTCTTCTACTTTTATTGTGGGATCTGGGAATTGAACTCGGGTCCTCAGGCTCGCATGGCAAATGCCTTTAATCTGCTGAGCAACCTAGGATAGGTGGCTGGTGCGCTCCCCAGGGCTGCCTTTCCATCTATGAGATTACAGACCTAAGACACCATGACTGTTTTTTGTTTCGTGGTTTTTTTTTTTTTTTTTTTTTTTTTGTGTGTGTGTGTGTGTGTGTGTGTGTATGTGTGTTCTAGGGATCAAACTCAGGTTCTCATGCTTGTACAGCAAGCCCTTGGCACACTGAACCGTTTCTCCACTCCTTCAGTTTGGCAGTTCTGGGACTTGAACACAGGTCCTCATGAAGTTTAGGTGAGTCCTTTATGACTGACCCACATCCAATGGCCCAATAATTCTTCCCTCATGAAGCCTCCCCGGTGGTTGTGAAGTCACTGACGGAGTGGAAGACACTTCCGGAAGTGGTCTTGGAAGAGGTGGCCCCTCAGCCTTCATTTTCTAAGCTGTAGAATGAGGTGACAGTCCCGGCTTTATAGGCTTGTCATCAGAACGAGCGGAGGTGTGGTTTTCTCTGAAATCTAAGGTGTGCAGGTGCTCAGGAATGTTCTTTCCCACACTGGCTTGATAAGTCCAGGTGCTGGTCCTTTTGTTCCCGCAATGGAACAGTGCCATGGTAGAGCTCTATGTAAGGATTTGGTTGTTAATTTCATTTTATCTTACTCTGTGTGTGTGTGTGTGTGTGTGTGTGTGTGTGTGTGTCTGTGTCTGCCTATCTGTCTGCCTGTGTGTGTATGATATATGTGTCTGTGTGTGTTTTGATGTGTGTCTGCATGTTGTGTTTGGTATGTATTATGTGTGAATGGTGTGTGAATGATGGATGTGAATATGTATGTCTGTGTGTATGATGTGTGTGCATAATGTGTATGAGTGTGTATTATGTATGTGTGTGTATATAGGAATGTGTCTGTATGATGTATGTGTCTACATGGTATGTATATGGTGTGTGTATATGTGCATGTGGTGTGTGTATGATATATGCATGTGTGTGGATGGTGTGTGTGATGTGTGTGTAGACGGTGTGTGTATTCACTGTGCATGGTGTATATGGATGGTGTGTGTGTGCATGGTATGTGTGTGTATGTGTCTGTGTATATTGTTTGTGCGTGGTATATGTATGATGTGTGTACAGTGTGTGTGTGGATAGTATATGTGTGGATGGTGTGTGGATGATGTGTATGGTATGTGTGTTTGTATGATGTGTGTGTACACACACCATGGTACATGTGCAGAGTTCAGGAGAAGAACCTCTTGGTACCAGTTCTCCCCTTCCATGTGGGTTCCTGGAATTGAACCCGGATTTCTAGGCAAGGGCTTAACCTGCTGAACCACCCTCTGGCCCTCTGTAAGTATTCCTTACTTGGAGGCTTTTCTGAATCACTGTTTCTTGCTTTGTCTGTTTTTTGTATCTTTTCTTCTTCATTGGGAAGTGGGATGGAGAAAATTCCGTAGCTCTTCTGTCTTTTTAACTTTTCTGTCCAGGTCACTGTTCAGATATTGCCATGGGCTGTTGGGGCTTCAGGATTTGCTCTGTTCGGTGAGGGCTGTGTGCACAGGATGTGTTTTCAGTCATTCCTGTGGAAGGCTGTTCCGGATACTTGAAAGCCCTAGGATTGAGCTCTTGGTTTGTTAGTTTGTTTTTTGTTTTTGTTTTTGTTTTTTTTAGGTAGATTTTTGGCACATATTAATCTCCTTTGCCTGGAGGATCTGTGGTTTCTACATAGTTTTCTTACATCTGGTGTAGTAATCTTAATATTACAGTTACTGGAAATAACATCAGGAATGACATCTTCACAGTGTGAAGTGATTCTGTTAATGTTCGTTCTCTGCGTGGACGCTCACATTGGGTGTGACAGAATGTTCCACCTGGCATGCAGGAATGTCATGGTGTAACTGCATAAAATATGTGAACAAATAAGAAAGCGTTGGTCCATCCAGTTAATCTGAGGTTTCTTGAACTGTCACTTCAGAGAGCCAAGGGCTGAGTACTGATATGTACTCTTTCGTTCGGTGTGTTTTTGTTTTCAAGGGAGGGTTATTGTGTTTTCATTGGGGGAGGGGTTATCGAGAACTGAGTTATGCAGTATGTGAAATGTCTTTGTTGACTAGGAATTTCGTTTGGGTTGGAAGGACGACCACAAGAATGGAAATTGAGAATGAGGTGGCAGGAGAGCTTGTGTTGAGCGAGGCTGTGTCCTGGGAGAAAGATGGGGGGATGCTGATGCTTGTGAGGAGGATAACGGGGTGTAGGACAGTGACTTAAGATGAGTGGAAGGATGCCGTGTTAGCCCTTTCCTCTTCCTGGGATACCTGAAAAAGCGGCTGGCTGTGTAATTGGAGTCATGGAGGCCGGAGCTTGGGGCTGTGGCCACGTTGTATCTGTAGCCAGGAAGCAGAGAAAGGTGAGCGCTGGTTCTGAGCTTTCTCCTTGGTATGCAGTTCGGGATTCATCCAGCTCAGGGGAAAGGTGCTGTCTATATTTAGGGTGAGTCTTCCCATCATAATTAACCAAGATGATTTCTCAGAGACATGTCCAGTGGCTGTTTCCTTGACGATTGTAGATATGGTTTGATTGACAGTCAGTAGTACCCATCACAGTTGGCCAATGGAGGCCTTGACATGGGCATGGTGCGTGTTAAGTTGATACAGAGATGACAGTCATTGATCAAGAACTTTGGATTTGCCTGGATTTGGCTTTTTAACTTCTGTCCAGAAAAAGTGTGTGTGTGTGTGTGTGTGTGTGTGTAGTTTACCACAAGTCTGTGATGACAAGGAGCATAGAGAATAGCCAGATATTTTGAAAACGGGTTAAAAAGCTGCTCGTGTCGTTCTGAAGCCTGCCTATGAGGGAAGACACACTACAGGAACGTGAAAGTCTTGGCCTTTTTTTTTTAACTCTGCAGTACCAAGGTGAATAGGGAACACTCTTCAAATGCCACTGTCCCACAGGGATGGGGGAAGAAGAACTCTCACTGAGAGGAGGTTGGTGTTCACACCAGGCATGGGAGGCCAAAATTCATTGGTCTTACAACTCAGAGAACATATGTCCTTAGGAAGACAGGACAGTGAACTTTGTCCCCATGAAGGGATCCCCTCATTTCTAATTTCATTATCATTTTGGTAAGGGTGGATAGGCAGGTCCCTTGTGGGAAAGGTGGCATTGTGCTGGCTGATGTTTTTCTCTTGCCAAATGGCATGCTTTATTTCCGTCAGCCTGGCGCTGCCAGTGTCCTCTCAACACTGAAAGGCCATATTCTGTATCTGGAAAGGACATGCAGGCTCCTGCAGGGTTTCTGCGAAGGCTTCAGGCTTTCTTTCTCAACAGGAAACTGGAGACACTGTAGCTAGGCAGCTCTGGCCTGCTCCTCTCTGCACTGCTCCTTGCCCTGTGGAGAAACCCTCTCCTCTCCGGGATTCCGGGGAGGTTGAGAGCCAGTGACCCTTGTGTAGCCTCTGGCAGTCCATCTGAGGGCTTCCCTTCAGAGCCTCCGAGCCCTTCAGGGCTCTTAGAAAGCTTGTCTCTGGGAATATGAGGGCCTTTCCCCTTGGAAACCAGTCAAAGGGTATCTGTGAGGAGGGGCCCTTCAGGACCTGTGAAGTGGCCTCTTACCGATTCTGTGTGGACGTCTGTAGCCCGACAAGGGGTCTGTTCGTGTGTGGGTAGTTTTCAAGTAGCTCAGCTCCTTTTGGAGTGTACTCTGGGATCATAAATTATATTAAAAGGAAGTTTTTGTTGTTTTTTTCCTCTGGTATTTGCCTATTTTAGTGGAGACAAGGAAATTAAACACTTGAGTGCTTGTCGAGAAGGTGACATAGAAAAGACACTTCGGCATTTTGGTAGACATGAATAAACAAAGCACTAGAGGTGCAGATTCCTTAGTTAACAGCCAGACTCCCCCACGGCAGCCCTCCTTACTTCTCTCCAGCCCTCCCCTCCTCCCGCTCAGTTCTCCAGACGTAGACTGCTCTTATCTTATAGAATTTGTCTAAATTTAGAACCTGGGTTCTCGCTTATCTCGAGATGTCGACTGTGGCCGCCATGCCAGGGGCCGCCACAGTTGGTTATTTAAGGATGAGGTTCTCCGCTCTGCGTCTTTTATCTCCCTAGTTGAACTTTGTTGTGACTGAAATAAAACTCTTGCAGTGACTGGCCCCACCCTGACTAATGACATGTGTTAGGCATCTACCTGAGATGGCAGTTTTGAGAGATTCGGACCTTTGGGGAAAAGAGTCAGGCTTTGCTGGTGAGATAATCTACAACTACAACCATCGATGTAGTGGGAACTGAATAAAGGAACCTTTTTAAAAACAAAACAAAGCAAACAGAAGGTGAGCAGATCTCCAGGTAGAGAGCACAGAGGAGTGTGAAGATTTGGTGTTTCTTGAAACCATATTCTTATCTACATTTCTTTGTCCAGTCAGCCCAACTTCAGTCTAATCAATAGCGTTAGATGATGGAAAGGTAAAATTAACATTTGAGAAGTTCTGGAACAAGACAGAAAAACCACAAGGACACATTCCTTCCTTGTATTCAAAGTTGAGGTTGTTCCTGTGCCCGGTTTTGTCTTGTTTAGCAACATGGGGAGGTAATGATTTTTCTGTCGTTCATCTTCTTTATAAAGCATGTGTCTTTAAAAACAAAATCCCTTCCCAGTTTCCCTCTTAAATTGTAAAACAAATACAATCAATGAGAGAAACAGACTGTAGTGTCTAGCACAACCCCTGAACTAATTCTTTGGTGGAGGAAGGTGCTAAAGTCGGGAAAGTCCTGTTGAAACTGAGTAAATGAAACACCAAGGAGTGATTCCGGAGTCACCTGGGTGTTAATTCAGCTCCATCTGTCCTCTGACTGCTTTGGGCTCCTGCAGTGTTTATCTACATTCACTGGCTGCCGCCGCCGCCACCCCACCCCCACTCTGATGTCCTGAACACCCTCCTTTCTCTGTGGCCTCTGCCACCATCCCTGTCCCCAGTAACTCCCCGAAAATTCCAGTCATGGCTGTTTCTCTCTCCTGAAAAATGCGGGCTCTTGGGGCCTAGTCACTGACCTTGGCTTCTTCTTGAGCCTGCCGAGTCAGACATGATGCTTTGGCTCCGCAAGTACTCGGCCCTGTTGAATTAATATTAAAACTGGTTAGTGAATGGAATTTAAAACTTAAACCAGGCAACATGAGCTGAATGCATACCAGAAGCCAATGGAAGGGGTGCTGGAGGACAGAAGGGGTTCCATAGGGAATCACACTACTGAGCCCCAGGGGACCAGTGCTTGAAGGATCGGGCTTTCTAGGTGCAGGGAAATCCGAACACAGCATCAGAACACATAGTAGGAGTGGGGACTATTAAACACTGTGTGGAGGGTGTAGTGAAGCCAAGCCAGGGAGGGGAGCTTGGGCCAGAGCACAGATCCTTGAATGTCTTAGTAGAGTTCACATGCTGACTTGCAGGGCATGAGCTCTGAGCTCGCTGGCTGCCACTACTACTCACTGCCCAACCTTAAGCACATTTGCGAGTCCCTGGGTCTCTTTCCTCATCTGCAGTGTGACAAGATAAGAAGAGAATTGGCTGTGAGAACAGGTCTTTTGATCAGCCAGTTCCTGACTGAGGCTTGCCTGCAGTGGACATCGGATGGATGGATGGATGGATGGATGGATGAATGGGTGATCCAAATGAGAGATGCTGAGACACACATTACAAACGAGGACTTGGGGTATGGGAATGAACAAGTTAATTTTGTTCCTTGTTCAGCCTCTCAAAAGAGTTTGGACTGGAGAAACAACAATCTTGAAAATGTTTAAATATACTATTTTCAAGTTGTTTATTGAGACTTTCATGCATTCATACAATGTATTTCAGTGTATTCACTCCCCCCTCTTTCTCTACTCCTGTCCGCTCACAACTTTGTGTCCTTTATTTGTTTTAATAACCCACCATGTACAGTGAGTACAGCCCACATGGGCATGGGTGAGGGGTCACCCACTGGAGTGTGGTCCACCCACCAGGGACCACACCTACTCTTCCTCCCTAGCAGTCATCAACTGTCAGTATCTGCTCAGCTGCAGGTGGGGGCTTCTGTGCCCTCCGGCATCCGTGCTGGAATGTTGAGTGGCTTGATCTTGTGCGGGTCACCACACCTGTGCGTTCATGAGGGCAACAGTCCTGTCATCGACAAGCATGGTTTTGACCTTTTCCCTCTGATCTCTGGCTCTTAAACTCCTTCCAGCTCTTCTGTGATGTTCCCTGAGCCTCCAGGGAAATAGATGTTGTAGATGGGACCCCCTGATGTAGATGGCTGAGCGCCCCACAGATAGCGTGTTCTCTGTACTTTGACTAGTTATGAGTCTACATGAACTACCATCCACCGAACAAGATGCTCCCTGGATGAGGACAGAGGGCTGCACTAATCTACCGGTTTAAAGGTGTAGGTATTTAGAAGGCAGTTTGATATTATATCCATTGAACAAAATGATAGCCATAGGTTCACCCCTAGGGCTTTGGAACCTCCCCAGCCATGAGTTGTTGGCCAGATTTACGATAACAGACAAAAGTTTCCTCTTGTCGAGCAGGCTGTAAATCCACCCAGAAAGAGGTTGATTATCCTCACAACATCCATGCCGCTTACTGCACCCATGTGTGTATCTTTTTTTTTTTCTCCCTAGACTGGGTCTCATTGTGTAACAGCCTTGACTGTTCTGGAACTTGCTTTGTAGATCAGGCTGGCCACGAACTCACAGAGATCCGCCTGGCTCTGCCTGCCGAGTGCTGGGATTAAAGGCGTGCGCCACCTCCGCCCGGCCAGTACATCTTGCCAGAGCTTTTGTTTTGTAGCTCTCTCAGTGGTCTCAGTAGGGGAGACTGTTGATGCCTTTCCTCCCTCAGCAGCCTGTGCTAGCTGGGGTGGAAGCTTCCTGGTTAGTGCTGGCTTGATTTCTCCAAGGCCTTTGACCTGCATGTGCAGCCTCATCAGCTGTAGGCTCTCCTTATCATCACGTTCCGGTGGGTAACCCTGAGCCATCACAAGAGGCAGCATTGCTACGGGCGTCTCTGCAACACCCTTGACCACGACAACTTGTGGAGGAGGTGTCCTACACCTGGCACTCAGCTCCTGTTTTTGTTTGTTTGTTTGTTTTTTCCAAGACAGGGTTTCTCTGTGTTTCCTTGCCTGTCCTGGAACTCACTCTGTAGATCAGGCTGGTCTCAAACTCACAGAGATCCCCCTGCCTCTGCCTCCCGAGTGCACTGGGTTTTTATTTTATAGCTTATGGCTGATGGGAGGAGCGTTATCCCCCATGTGAAGCAATTCCCTTTAAACTTTTGTTGTGTGTGTGTTTTGACAAGGAGGTTTTCATACGGCTTTGTCAAGTGTCCTTAGTGTTAGTTATCCCTTCCACATCCCCTCCACTTCCCCGCAATCCTGAAGTTTCTTAACCAGTGTTTCACTTGTGCATAATCCAACTATTGATCTAAATTGGTAGAAGAGGTTTAGAATAGTAACTTGTATAGCTTACAAAATTATGCTTGCAATTTGGAAAGAAAATTCTAAAGGAGACTGTTTAAAACCAACGTGGGGAAATCCTAAGAAGGATTTTGGACTCTGGCACCTTGCCTCTGTTCTGTTTTCCTTCTTTTGTTTATTTGTTTGGTTAAGGATGTTTGCAATTCCTGTCTGTCCACAGCTGAACACTTTCCAGGCAGTCCTGGCATCCGATGGATCTGATACCTACGCCCTCTTTCTCTATCCTGCCGACGGCCTGCAGTTCTTTGGAACCCGCCCCAAAGAGTCCTACAATGTCCAGCTGCAGCTTCCTGCTAGGGTGGGTTTCTGCCGAGGGGAGGCGGACGACCTGAAGAGAGAAGTGCCGTATTTCAGCCTGACTACCACTGAGCAGTCTGTGAAAAATCTCTACCAGTAAGTTATGTGGAGTGTGTGCCGGGGCTGTTCCATTGGAAGGACACTTAGGAGGGACATGATCGCAAGTGACCGGAGACCATTGAATAATAAGCTTGGTGGCTTCTAAGGAAGGCGTTGGGTCCAAACCGGGAGCTAAGTTCGACCTTGGAGCTTCAGGCTCTCCAACGTACAAAAGGTCCTTTATTTGCCCTGTGCTGTTAGGCACAGGAACCAGAACCAACAGCGATTATGTGTGTGTTTGCAGAACCACTGGGGCTTGCTAGGAACAACATTATTCTTGGAGCCACATAAAAATATCCAGTAATAACTGTCTCAATGGAGGCTTTTCAGGTTAATTATTACTCAGGAGGAGGCAGCGTGATTTAGTCTTTCAAACAGGTATTGTTGAAGATTAAATTACAAGTAATATAACTTGGGGCGGAGGGGAGAATGGCTGAGGCTTTTAGAAGTCTCAGGATTTCTCCTCTGGCTTCATCGCCTGAAATTATGCTGATAGGGAAATTATGCTGATAGGGAAATTATGCTCATAGGTTTGCCCACAGCATTGTCAAAGACAGATCTGCTTCTTAGTCTCCTCGATGACTTCTTCTGCTGGTGTGGCCATAGGCCATTCTGCATTTGTCTGTCCACTTAGTGCTCGTAGGAGGTTGATTGACTCTGGGTGGGCTCCTGGCTTTTCTCTGGAATACTGGCTCTTCCCACGTTGCTTATTTCATGGTCTCCCTTAGCTGCTTCTCAGCCGCACTGAATCGTCACGCTTGGTTATAGGAAAACCTTACCCTTGGGCATGCATCTGTCGTACTTAGCAGCTGGAGGGTGGGCATATGGTTAACTCAGCAGAAATTTATTGGTCACTTACTATCTGCTAAGCATTGTGACAAGACATTTGCAGATGTTATCTTAATTAAATAAAACTCACTCACTCGGCTTATAGGTGGTAAGTATAGCTATCGTCTCGATTTTTTTTTTTTTTAAATCACCTCAAGGAAATTAAGTAAGGTGCCTGTGTCAGGATTAATGGCCAAGCCGTGGTCAAGCACAGATCTGAAGCGCTAAAACATGGATTATGTTTTGTACAGAGCCTCTGTGTCCTTTCCTGTTCTGTGATCCATGCGGGGCATTGCGGGTCTCCTCACCTGCCGTGTAGTCTAGATTCCAGAACAAATTTAGCGCCTTGCTTTCTGTCCCCCTCTGTTCCCATCTCCTACCCAGGAACTTAAAGACTCTCACTCCCAGGGTTGTATGGAGAGCCCTTGGAAGGAGGGCTGAGCACTTGAAATAACTACGATTTTAAGGCAGAGGCCCTGCACACCAACAACATGGAGGGCCAGGAATCACAGACTCCTGGGAAGAGACTTGGCATCTGCATGGCCTCAGGAAGCGGGTGCATGTGTGTGCGTGAGTGCATGTGTGCACATGTGTCTGTGTGTGCAAAGAGCCTGTGAGGAGAAGCAGTTGTGTTTCCCTACCAGAGCCGTAAAGGCCCTCACGTGTGTCACACACGTGCATGCACATGGACACACTCCCCATCTTCTTTCATTTCTTTCTTTGATGCTTTCCAGAAAGAATCAGAATTGCCCAGAGAAGAGCAGAGTGAGATGCCACCGGAATGACTGATAGATCTGGGGTACTCCATGCTTAATAAAATGAAACAAAATATAAACAACAGAATAACATGAAATCAGTGTGGGAATTGCCTGCCACTGCTTTGAGTGACAGCCCTGCCACTTCTTTGAGTGACAGCCCTACCACCTGCCCATCCAGAAAGGGCTTTGCCTCCTTTTCAGCGTCTTTGTGCTTGACACTGTCTTCTAGGCCCCTTTCCTCCAGATTCTGTCAGTATTATCATAGTGTGGGTTTAAACATTGAGTCATATATGCCCAACATCGTGAGGACAACATTTGTGAGCTCCGGGAGCTCACAAGCATGCTCCTGGTGCTCTCTGGAGACTCTGATGTGTATCTCCAACGGGAAGGTCGTTTTCCTAGTCCTGGAGTCTCCTTCTCAGTGGAGGTCATGCGTCCTGCATCTTTGCAGTGCTCCTTTGAATATGTAAATCTGCACATTCAGGAAGGGGAGAGTAGTTATTAAGTGTTACCCACAGGGCCTGTGCTGGGCCTTTAATGTGGGTTTTCTCCCTCGTTCTTCACAAGAACTCAGGCAGGAAGGCACGGCCATCCCATTTTATGATCCAGTTTTTCTTTCTAGGAGACAAATTCTTTCTGTCAGGAAGTATTCCAAATGACCTCGGAGTGTAGGATAAACTAATTGGTTAGTTTCCCACCAGGCACTGGGGCAAGCAGCAGGATATTGATTTATGTCTCATTAGAAGGCATTTATTTAGCTTCACTCTTTCATAATTTGTATTTTCCTACTCCTTGAAGCTTTTATAGCTGTCCATTTCCAAATTCAAGAGGCTTCCCAGCTGCAGCACCTCCGCTGTGGGGGTGAGCTCAGACTCCTAGGGCTTCCTCTTACCTGATGGTTTTCAGTTTTTAAAATGACACCGTGTGTTTGGGGCGGGGGCTGTTTGGGGGAGTTTTTGCTGTCCTTCCACCGTCTGGAATCTGGATATAGCTCTCAGTTCTGGTTGATAAGCAGGCTTCCCTGCTGAGCCATTTTACCAGCCTGGATTTTTGTCTTCTTTAGTGTTGTTTATTTACAACATTGATTTCTATAAGCATGCCAAGTGGGAGCGGGGGGAGGCCCTGCTGGTAGAATGCTCGCCTTGCGGACGTGAAGCCCCGATTTGAGCTCAGTACCACAGCAGCTCACACCTATTATCCCAGTGTTTGGGAGGTGGAGGCAGAAGGAAGAGAAGCTCAGGGTCATCCTCTGCTACATGGTGATTTGGAGGCCAGCCTGAGCTACATGAGACCATGTCTCAAAAAATAAAGAACCGCGGCAGGTGGATATAGAAAATCACATAAAGGATGGCAGTCTGCTTTCTGTATCTAGGTGGACTGTAGCAGGTGCTGCAGTCCGCTTTCTGTTGTGATAAAACCCTGACCCAAAGCAACCTGGGGAGGAAAGGGTTTATTTGGCTTACATATCCTGGGTCACAGTGCGTTGAGGGAAGCCGAGGCAGGGACTCAGGCAGAACAGGAACCTGGAGGGAGGCAGGAACTGAAGCAGAACATCCCATTTGGTTTTGGGTTGCAGAGAAAAAAAAAAAATTTGAGACAGAGTTTCTCTGTGTAGCTTTGGAGCCTGTGCTGGAACTCACTCTGTAGACCAGGCTGGCCTCGAACTCACAGAGATCCGCCTGGCTCTGCCTCCTGAATGCTGGGATTAAAGGTATGTGCCACCACCGCCCGGCTTAGAGCAGATTTATAACGGGGATGGTTTAGTGTTGCGTACATGATACCAAACAAAAAGCAGCTTATATCAAAGTTCCAGCATGATATTTTAGTTACTTACCTAGAAGGTTTGCCGCTGTTAGACAGACGTCAGGGAAAATCCGGCTTGGATCTTTGTAGTCTTGGTTTTGAAATGAGTTGTGAAGGAGGATGAGGGGACCTGTAACAACCAGCTCTTTCCTTTGCTCTTAGATTAAGCAACCTGGGGATTCCTGGAGCGTGGGCTTTTCATATCGGCAGCAGGGTTCCCCTGGACAGTGTCAGGCCAGCGACAGTTGGAGGCGACCTTTCCACAGCCCGCTCTTCGGCTGCTCTGGAGCACTCCTTCAACCACGCTGCGGCCCTGGAGAGCTATTCGGAGGACAATTTCGATTATTACGACGAGAATGAAGAGGATGTTGAGTACCCACCTGTTGACCCAGGGGAGGCCTTCGAAGGCCACAGCAGAATTGATGTATCATTCAATTCAAAGGCTGATCCAGGCCCCTTGGAAAGTGGGACCTTGTCTCCAGATGCTGATCGGGCTACTCCTTTGCCACACCCTGGTGACTGGCCACCCTATCGGGAAACAGAATCAGCTTCCTCAGACCCTCAAACCAAACAGGGGGCCTCTGTGGGAGAGGTAGAGGACCCGGATTTCAAGGACCCAGCGAAGCCTTTGGATCATATGGGTACCCGGACCCAGGCTCCTCCAGAGGCAGATGCAACTCTCCTGACTCCAGGCAAGGAAGACCTTGAGAACAGAAGCACCCAGCCCAACCCTGATGCAGGGCCAGAGCCTTCAGGGCCGGATGTTCCTGTCCCTCCTCTGGAAGGAGTTCTTCCAAATTACCCAGTGTCTGGTCATGTGCCCCCCCTGAGTGGAGGGAGGAGGTACGTGGTAGGAGTGGAGGACCATGTCTGTTCTCACGATCAAGGTAAGTGCCTTGGAAAACTAGGTGTTTGAACTTCATGTAAAAAATACGTAGAATTGTCAAGCTGGACATGGTCACTCACCTATGGTAGTCCCAGCACGGGGGAGGCAGAGTCTGAAGGCCAGACTGGGCTATATAGAATTCTGGGCTAGCCTGGATTAGAGAGGGAGACCTTTTCCAAAACAAAACAAAAAAATTAAGTTCTGATTTTTCTCCTAAGTGAATAGGTGAAAAGTTTAGCAAGAAGATTGGAACTGATTTTTTTCCTCCTTGTGTTTAAGGAGATAAACTCCCTTTGCCAAGTAAATCTTGGCAGGAGAGTTCTTCTTGGAGTCTCCTGACCGTTAATAATGTGTTCTAAAAATTAAGCCTCATGGAGTGGGGAAAGAACTGGGCCGTTTGTGCCAGCTAGCCTCTCAAGAGTAATGAACTATTTCAGTTTGCAAGTTCAGGGAAGGTGAGCCGTTTGGAGGCTTCATAGGCAATCCAGGGTGGAGGGCTAAGCCAAATGGCTCTGACCGTGGTGAGATGTGCAGGCTTTGGCAAACACTCGGAAGCGCCCGTGGAGAGGACGTGGTAGACACCTGTGTCTGCCGTTGTTTCTGGTTCTGGTCCCTGCGGCTGTGGCCTTCACCTCCTTGACCCATATCCTCATTCCATGACTCACTGACCGGAGCTGGAGGGAGGTGGGGGAATGCCCAGAGAGGACAGCACTCCATCCACACTGAGGGACTGGGAACCCGGCCCTGGGTTCATCGCCCTTGTTCCGGGCCTACTCACTGATCTCTGCCAGGAGACCAGGGTCAGAGGTGACAACCTTCTCCACGTGTTTCACCTTTTCTGTTTTCCCATCCATGACAAAAACATACTAACCTAACAAAGAGGACCTTCTGGGTGCTGCCGCGACACTTTTTTTTCTTTTGCAGGATGTGGTTTGGAGAAATACTTCAGGAGGAAAGAAAACCGCTTTGTGTTTAACAGAGCGTTAAGTGAGAATTAGTGGAAGAGCATTGATGTCAAATTTGAATCTTGGCTATATTGAGGCAACTTATTTCTCCCGCAAGCCTCTGATTTCTCCTAGATGTACTGCCAGGATTTGATGTGAATATATGTGAAGTTCTCAGCGCCTACATTAGTTCTTTAAAATAGTGGCTGCCGTTACTAGTTTTTAGAGGATTTAAAACATTGGAAGTGGGGTGGAGGATGGGTGGAGAATGAACAGAAAATGTGAAAACAAAAAGGACTCATTAAAATGTCTTTTTGCCCTGATTCCCTTCTCCCTGATGGAGTCAGATGAGCCATGGTTTCTGTAAATGCAAAGACATGGACCTTTTTTTGAAGGTCCTAGAACTTTCAGATCCTTCTAACAGTCTCCAATAGTTTCCACGTGATTTCTTTCTATTACAGGCATGAATCAAAGGTTTTCTCTAAGGGATTCTGTGGTATAGATGTGTTTCTGAGTGGCATTTTGTTGGGGGCTGTGTTTTCCTGGCCCAACAAGAGCCTGTAGTTATGGAAATGCCAGTCTGTGTGGCTGCCTGCACCCGAGGTTGCTGTGGATATGGCCCAGCGCGAAACTGTAAACTAACTTACAGCATTATGAGATTCCTTTTGTAACTCAGTTGTGGTTCTCACAGCGAGAACTTGGTAGATGACAATGTGTCACGATGTCAAAGGTTGGGCATGGCTGTTGAGGAGCCCAGAAGGGGCTGAAATGAATGGAACTGGCCGTTGGGAACTGAGGTAATGGCATAACCCGGGAGGGGCATGAACTATGATATTTATCAGCTGCCAAATGTAGCCAACTATTGACATCTTAAATGGCAGAATGTTTAAGGAAAGAGCATTCGGGGGAAGAATATCTAATTAGAAGTTTTTAAGTCTTAGAGGAAAAAACACTTTTAGATTTTATTTTAAAAATATTTAAGGGTGTTTGTGTGTGTGGAAGCCTAAGCATTTTTAAAAAAAAAAGGAATGTTGTGAGCTGTGTGAAGCACAGAAGCATGTAATTGTTATTATTTATGTGAAAGGAAACACTGGCATCCAGGGGGTTTATCTGCCAACTGTGGGGCTGACTCTGGGTCGCTGGTGGCATGAGGGTCACTGAGACCTGGCAGGAACCAGCTCCAGAGTGGACAGTCCATGGCCTGTGGTGGTTGGATGGACATGAGCTCCCCTGCAGCTCTGTTGGGTAGTTGGAGGAAAGACACTGTTTGAACCTGGTTTTCGGAATAGAAAACACCATTCCCAATAAATTTTACCTTCCCCTTTAAGCATTTAGTTGGCTGAGCCAGGGGATAAGGATTTTTTAAAGGCCCATTAGGACGCGTGTGCATGCAGGAGCACATGTTTGCAAGTGTGTGGAGAATGGAGGACAACTTTGAGTGTCGTCCTCAAGATTAACACTGTCTCTTGCTGGCCTAGAACTTGTCAAATAGTCTAGACGGTGGCCAGGAAGTCCTAGAGAGCTGCCTCTGTTTTGTTTTCTTAAAACATGGGTTCTGGGAATCAACCTTGGGTCCTAATGCTCAGAGAGCATTTACTTTCCTGACGGAGCCATCGTCCGAGTCCTATAGATTATCTATCCGTCCATCTGTCTGTCTCCCCCCTTCCTCCCGACCTATCATCTATTTATTTTTGAGATAGGCTCTCATTCTGTAGCCCCGGCTTGCTTGGAACTTGTATATCAACAGCCACCTGCCCTTGTCTCCTGAGTTCTGGGATGTTGGTGTGCCCCAACATGCTGGGCTACCTACAGACTGTCTTTTTTTTTTTTTTAATTCAGAATTCTAGATTCTTTTCATATTGCGTCTGTATCAGGGACACTCAGGTTCTGGCCTTGTATAATTTGCTTTACTCCGCTTTCACAGCTCACAGAGCCTGCAACACAGGGGATGTGTGAGCATCTTTTCTCTGAGGTGACCAAGAAATTGCCCAAGCACCCACATGCTCTTCTGTGAGGGAACCATGGGAGACGTTTTCTTGTGACGCATTGTGCCTGCCGCTTCCCTGAGAACGGACTTCGCTTTCTACTGCATTGTCTTGGTTGCTGCTCAGAATTGACTGGCGGGAGAGATAGTGCTAGTCTTCTTGTTTTGGAGGCTGGAAATGAGTAGTGTCTCGCTGAGTAAGAGGCGGCAGACATTGCAGCGGGGTCAGGGATTCCCTGGAGGGGCTACATCTGTGCTTGTGGCTGCAGTCAGGGAAGTCTTCCTGAAGGAAGGGATGCTGGAAGTAGGTCTTGGGGTTCTGAGTCTGAGGCAAGAGAAGGGGAGAGTGTGGGAACATTCTGGAAAGATGAGTACAGAGGTGGAAATGGAGCCGGGGGTAGGAGTGAGCTAAGGAGTTGCCAGAGAAGCTTCAGCTGATAGGGCCCAGAGTCTGCTTGCTTTGTGAGGGACAGGCAGTGAGGCTGACGAAGGGGTTTGGGTGCTCGAACCTGCCGAGGCTCTTCTGTAAGAACCTTAGTGTGCTCTCAGATGGCAATGTGAACCAGAAGGGAAGGCACCTGGGCTGCAGATACCTTGTGTGTTCTGCCCCATGGAGGGGCCTGCTCTTTCTGTTTGGAAGTCCTTCTTCCTTCTCCTTCTGGCCTTCAGGGGGGTTCCGTTGTGGGAGCCCATCAAGGTTTTCGAGTGAGATCTGAGCTTGCTTTACCCAGCAGGGCTGCATAAGGGCATGGCTTGACCACGTGCATGGTTACCAGGTGATTGGAAGGGTTTGCATTTGGCTGTGCCAGGGGCAGTTCTTTTGCTCCACACCTTGGCATTCCTTTAAAAAGCCCTTTAGAAGAGCCAGAAGGGACTGGTGGATAAGGATCCAGGCCCTCCCGAGGCTATCCTGTGTTTCTGTCTCTCTCTCTCCTCTATATTTCTATCTAAATCTCTTATCCCTCATTCCTCAAGAGTCCCTGAGGAAAAAGTGGGAGCGGGTCCCCCACATTACATAAATTTTCTGATCACTGGAGGTACATTCTTGGAGGAACTCTAGCAGGCTGTGCACTCAACCCAGCCCTCCAGGCCCCAAAGCCTCACACCCATGGCTACGTCCAGGTTGCTAAGATTCTCCCAAACCTGTGAGGACACCCGTGTGCAGAGATTCCTTGATGGATCCCGTCCCTTGTCCAGAAGGTGGGAGGAAGGGATCCTGTTAGTGTCCTGACCACTCGTGTAAGCTGCCGCAACAACTGAAGTCTGATCAGTTTGTCACCAGCCTCATCACACACCCTGTAGATACATACAAAATGACCACTGAGACCGGAAGGGAAGACCGGCCACCGCCGTTACAAAGCAGGACATGATGGTCCTGTGTCGTCTGTCATTCTGGGAGCTGAGGAAATTTGGGGAAGAGAGTCTGCCCTGCAGTGAGAACATTGGTTCCTGTTCTTCAGGTAGCTGTACCGTGTTGTTAAAGGCACGGGTCTGCCAGGCCGCTGCGGGACAGGGACAGGTGCAGGAAACCCTGTGCGCTCCTGCGATGCGCACTATGGGACCTCCTCTCCCGAGGCTGCCCTCAGGCACGCGAAGGGCTGAGAACAAGTGCTTAAACCTTTCTGAAAAGCACGAAGATTGAAGGATGGGTCAGAACGAGTACAGAGGAGGATTTTCTGTTTTTGTTAAAAACTCCCAGTTAGGATAAGACTCAAGTACTCTGGCAATGTCCTTGCTTCATTTTCTTATATCCCCACCCCCAAGGGTATGAGAACGGTTTTTAAGAAAACATAAATGAAAAAAAAAAAAAAGTGGGATTTTACAAACCCTAGCACTAAGATGCCTTTTGCAGTTACCCAAGCTCAGATGACAAGCCAGTGACAGATTGAGCTCATTTAAACCGGGCAGCCTCGGCCCGCTGCCCGCCAGACTCAGCTGTGTAGCATTTTGACCATCTATAGTTTGTGGAGGCTGAAGCTCAGATTCCTGGCATTCCTGTAGAGCGTTGGGAAGGACTGGGTTTAAGGTGGGCTTCAGAAACAGTCCTTTTAACGATTATGTATCCAGGGTTCCTAGTATACCAACCCTCCCTGTGAAGGACAGACGATGCTGTCAGGGTGGGGATGGTTTCCGGAGCACTCCTCAGCAGCGGTCAAAGCTGGCCGTCATCTGAGTGAGTGCAGCTGCTCCTGGTTTCCCACTCTTCCCTCTCGCACACCTCACATCCATCAGCAAGACCCTGCTGGTTTTGCCTCGGGAGTCTCCTGAATGGCTGCTGTCTCGTGCTCTTCATTAGCGCTTTTCACTACCAAGGCCCTAGCTCACTGAAGTGAGCCATATTTGTTTCTTGGCTCCTGCCCAGGAGGATTTGCGCTTCAGAGCGGCTGACTGACATGTAGATCCATGGCTCGGGGAGAGTGTTTAGGAAATACTTGTTCAACTGGCGGATGAATGAAAGGAAGAAAATCGCACGAGCTGTTGGCTTTCACCAACGCATTTCCATTTTAGGCGTTAAGTGTGCAAGTGTCATCTGTGCGGGTGGGTGTGGAAGAGAGTATAAGGGAAGTAAGCTTTCCTGAGTTGGGGGCTGTTACGTAACTGAAAAGGGGTGTGTGCTTGGTTCAAGTTCAAGTCTCAAAACACAAATTTCCATAAAAATCTGAGGAGAGGGTCAGGTCAGCTAACCAGTAGGTAGTTGACCTGTCGTAGGTGTGATTCGCGTCTCACAGATTTTGCAAGAAGCCTTTTTATCAATTCCCATTCTGGGTTCTTGTTAACTTTAGAACCCTTTTCTGAGATCTGAGAGATGGTCACCATGCCTGATGACCTGAGCGTGACCCCTGGGAGTGTGATCCATGTGGGAGAAAGGGCTGATTCCCATGGGTTGTCCTCTGACACACACACACACACACACACACACACACACACACACACACACTAACTAGATAAGTATTAAGATAACCCTTTTGCATGTGTAGTCTCCTGTGAGTTACTGGACAGGCCCCGTGACTCATGCTATGATCACATCTAGTGTTTTAGTTGAATTAGCTGAGCTCTCTCATCTCTGGTCTCCTCTTCATCCTACTCTTCATTTCCTGATGAGGCTTAGAGTAACTGGGGCAGTAAGTCTTCCCAAAATAACAAACAGCAGGAATATAGCACAAATCCATCCATCACTTGCTTCGCAAGCAGAGCCATGTGTGGAAGCTGATTTTCTTTTCTTTTTCTTTCTTTCTTTTCTTTTCTTTTCTTTTTTTTTTTGGGTTTTTCGAGACAGGGTTTCTCTGTGTAGCTTTTGCACCTTTCTTGGGACTCACTTGGTAGCCCAGACTGGCCTCGAACTCACAGAGATCCGCCTGCCTCTGCCTCCCGAATGCTGGGATTAAAGGTGTGAGCCACCACCGCCCGGAGGAAGCTGGTTTTCTTCTGCTTAGACGTAACTGAATGACTCCAGGTATACCTGCATTGAATACCTTTTTGCCTTAATGCCCGAGGAGGGTGAAGAAGCTGAGTTTCAACTGCACATGCTGGGGAGTTCTGAAGTGAGGGAATACAGGTGGCGCTTGCCTGTGGTCTCCCAGAGGGACCAAAGTGACTCAGGAGCACACTTTACATGTGCACTTGTCTGAGCTGGGGAAACTTTGCTCTTCAACACACCTGAATTACACTCACATCTTTTTACTCACAGTTTTTTGTTGAGATAAGGGGCATAGCTTAATGATGAGAAAGCTCATGCTCAGTGTGTGCATGAGGCCCTGGGATCCATCTCCAAAACCACATGCATGCATGCGCACACACACACACCATCTTTAAACCAATGATAATAATAAGTTTTCTACATAGAAAGAGCCGTGCTATTCTTGTGCCTTCTTTTTCCTGCAATGACTTTTGTCACTTTTTATTTTTAAAAAAGTTAATGCTTGTCACTTTCTTGTTAAAAAAAAAAAAAAGGCCGGGCGGTGGTGGCGCACGCCTTTAATCCCAGCACTCGGGAGGCAGAGCCAGGCGGATCTCTGTGAGTTCGAGGCCAGCCTGGGCTACCAAGTGAGTCCCAGGAAAGGCGCAAAGCTACACAGAGAAACCCTGTCTCGAAAAACCAAAAAAAAAAAAAAAAAAAAAAAAAAAAAAGTTGAGTTATGCTTAATTTTTTATTTTTATCAAGCTGGAATTTCTTAGGCAAGTCACTAACTCCATTCTTACAGCTCCTCACCAGCTTTTCCCTTTAACCAAGGTGTTCTGACCCGATGAACCCTCGGCTTGCTGCTTCTCAAGGATGCACTAACTGCAAAAGGAATGCTTGTGCTGCTCCCAATATTTCTCAATAAGTCTTTTTATTTTTAATGCCTGTCTGTGCTTGGGAATGTGCGCATAAGTGTAGATGCCCAAAGAGTCCAGAAGGGGGCGGTAGATCCCGTGGAGCTGGAGTTCCTGGTGATGATGATACCACCCATGTGAGTGCTGGGAACTGAACTCGGGTCCTTACTTCACTGCCGTCTCCAGTCCCTTTCACCACTTCTCACCTGTGTGCTTTTCTCAACATGCGGCAAACACCCAGTCCCACCTTTAGCCTTAGTTGGGTACCACTGGGGAGTAGTAAGGATCCGGAGAAGGATCCTTCAGAGTTCAGTCCCAGCTGCCCACAGCCCTCGTGACTTCAGGTGGGTCACCCTAATCCTCTTGGCTTCCGTTTTCTTTATCTGGAAAACAGATTAAAAATGGCACTTGCTACCTGGGGCTCTGGTGCAAATGGAGGGTTAATGTTAAAGCAGGCGGGAGAGTGCCTGGTCTGTATCAAGCCAACTTCGATGTTATCTCTGTCACACTTGTGTTTGCTGTTGCAAGTGTTTGTGCCGGCTGCCTTGCTACACACAGGGAGCTAGCTCTTCCCATCGTCTGGTTTTCGTTCCCACCTGGAATACTCTAAGTAAATACTGAGTTTTCGGTTCCTTCCACCCACTCCTGTTCCCTTGCTTTCAGACTTAGCCCTGGAAGGCCACCACGACCTGTGTGTTCCTAGGAGTAGCCAGAGCTGGTACACACATCAGCACCAGTGGGCTAGAATGCTCTAAAAGTCTTTGCCCTTGCTGCTTTATCCGAAATCTGGTGTCTCTAGCCCACTCCGGGGGACTGGGAGGCAGAGGCGTACACAGCCACCCTGCCTCCTGGTGGCCGTGCTTGGAATTGGTGTATTGCCCAGCATCCTGGTATAAAGCACTCACCTGCCCTATGACCCGGTTCTCAGACACACTTTGGCGTTTTCTCTTACGGACAATGACATGATGGCATTGACTCCAGACTCCTCTCTTCCTTGCTTTCCTCCCTCCCTCCCTCCCTTCTCTCTCTTGCACAAATACCTCTCTTCAATGGGTAGAGTATGTGGGTGATTTGGCCAACAATCCCTGGGGCATCAACGCTTTTACTCTGGTTCACCGTAGCTTTGTAGAACATCTGTGACCATAGCCTGGGTTGTTGGAAGTGCTGGAAAGGATAAAGCCTGCAAGGACCAGGAGTTTTTTTAACTTGTTCCTTCTCGCTTTCCTCCCCAACCCTTCTGCATTTGAAGGCAAGTGTGTGTGTGCATCCTTTAAGTTTGGGTTCCTTAAGAGCCGGGCGGCGGTGGTGGTGGCGGCGGCGGCGGCGGCGGCGGCGGCGGCGGCGGCGGCGGCGGCGGCGGCGGCGGCGCACGCCTTTAGTCCCAGCACTCGAGAGGCAGAGGCAGGTGGATCTCTGTGAGTTTGAGGCCAGCCTGGTCTACAGAGTGAGATCCAGGACAGGCTCCAAAAACTACACAGAGAAACTCTTGTCTCGAAAAAAACAAAAACAAAAAGAGTTAGCTTTAGACCCTGGTTCTTAGCTGCCTCCTTTGCCTTGCTCTCAGAAGGTCCTCTCACCTCGAATCATACAAAATTGCTAGTGCTTGCCCATTTTTTTAACTCACCAAATGCGTGATTTCATCAAGCGCACTCTAATCTGCAAGCAAGGCTTGCCTTCAGGACTGCGCTCAGACCACAGTGGTGCAGTCTCAACCCAGCTCGCCAGTGTTGTAAATAAGACCCAGTTGGCAGCAATGACCTGAGCTTCTTGCCAGAAAATATAAAGCAAGTTAATCCCCCAGGCTGCATGCTATTCCCGTCTCCTCAGCCTCAAAACCCATTTGTTTATTACAGTCCAGGCTGACTTTGTGGAGCAGATGCGGTGTCTGGTGGAGCTCAGTGACGATGGTGGAACCCTTTGGCCTTTGTAACGCTTGTTTGTTTTATCTTGTAGTCTTCTCGTATAACGGTGCCAGCAGGGAAACCTGTGAACACAGTCACGGCCAGTGTTCCCGGCATGCCTTCTGCACCGACTACGCCACTGGCTTCTGCTGCCACTGCCAGTCCAGGTTTTATGGAAATGGGAAGCACTGTCTGCCAGAAGGTGATTGACAAGCTGGGGCTGCTGTATAGCGTCACCGCTTGCCTGTTTCTTGGTACAGTGTGGGCTCTGATTGGTGCTCCTTCCATCTCGGCTGTGTGAATCACAGCACTAGCCACTTGCGAGTGTTCGGTGGATGCCTGAGTAACGGATAGGTTTGGGCTGATTTCCCAGTTGGAGAATTAACTAGAAATGTGTCCACTTGGCTTATTCCTAACTCTGTAGAGCCAAAGGGGAGGGAAAAGAAGGAGGATGGGAGAGATTACAGACAGGACTGGGTCGTGGTTGGTTGGTTGGCTGGAGCATCATCGAAGGGACTTGTTAAGCTAGATGTGGTGGTACGTGCCTACAGTACTAACACTCAGGAGGAAGGCTGAAGCAGGAGCGTCGGGAGTTGAAGGCTAGCCTGGATTTCATAGTGAGCTCTAAGCTGGCATCCATAGAGATCTTTTAATTTTTTTTAATTTTTTTTTTTTTTTTTTTTTTTTTTTTGGTTTTTCGAGACAGGGTTTCTCTGTGTAGCTTTGCACCTTTCCTGGGACTCACTTGGTAGCCCAGGCTGGCCTCGAACTCACAGAGATCCGCCTGCCTCCGCCTCCCGAGTGCTGGGATTAAAGGCGTGCGCCACCACCGCCCGGCTCCATAGAGATCTTATTTCAAGAAAACCAATATCAATGACTCTAATAATAATGTTAAAGTAAGTTTTCCAAAGAGTATTAGAGAGAGTCAGGGGAGTCATTGTGCCTGTGTTCACCTGTCCCCAGCCTGATGATGGCCAACGCTGAGCGGATTGTTTCTGTCTTTCAGGGGCACCTCACCGAGTCAATGGGAAAGTGAGCGGCCACCTCCGAGTGGGTCACGCTCCTGTGCACTTCACTGACGTGGACCTACACGCTTACATCGTGGGCAATGATGGCAGAGCCTATACAGCCATCAGCCACATCCCTCAGCCGGCAGCCCAGGCCCTTCTCCCTGTCATCCCAATCGGAGGCCTGTTTGGCTGGCTCTTCGCTTTGGAGAAGCCGGGCTCTGAGAATGGCTTCAGCCTCACAGGTGAGGAGAGCGCAGATTTGGCAATCAGGGATTCAGAAGTAGCACCTGTGGAGCACCTAGAGCGCTTTTATTTCTGGAGGGGATGGTATCTCTCCCCTAACTCCACCTGCATATCCTTGACATACATAGGTCATAAGCTTTTTAAGCCGAGTCATGACTACAGAGGAGGTCATGTAACTGAATGTGGGGCTTGCTAAAAAGGTTTCTGGCTGCTCAAAAAATTTATAAGCACACAGTGAATACGGATGTTCCCGACAGCACTTGCCTGTGCTGTTCCACCCGACTCCAGAGCAGCCTTGGCTCCGAGCACACAACAGGCACTCTTTGTAAAGGCGTGCCTGGGACCGGTGTGCTCAGATTCCAGTCTATTGAAGGTTTGGAATTGCAGTGTTTTTGCTGGATGTACAAAGCTTTCGGCTCTTACAGAAACATACCGCTTTAATGATGGGTAAAGTTTTCATATTTTCAGCTGTCATCCCTCAGCGTGTAGGTATCAAGTTAGTGTAGCTTTGTGTCGTTCTCCATTAATATGTTAGATGTTAAAAACTGTTGTCTGGGTTTCAGACTTCATTTTCTTGAAAATTAGTCAATGAATTGTAGGTTGTAGGGATTAGGACATATTTTCCAACAATTACTGGAGTGTCCCTAAATGTACTTCTTCCATTTTGGACTTGTATAAAGTGGTATTTTCAGCATCAATGATTTCCTGGGATCAAAATCAGTCAACTCTGAGAAATGCTGAAGATATTCTCTCTCCTGCAGTGTGAAATATTTAACTAAGAGATAATTTTTTGAATAAAGTAAGCAAGCAAGCATGTCCATCTCAGTAGTATACAAGTTTTCTTTCATTTTTAATAAGTGGTAAATTTATATATATACCAAAGCATTGCCTTAAAATCAATTTCTTTATGGCTTGTTCTCCGTAAATGTATCCATTTCTTACACATCTGTATATCCGGGTAGAGCAGGGAGTTCTTGGGTGAAAGGGGTCCTGAGTGGAAGATGTTTAAAGGCTCTGGGAGATTGCTCTGCCTCTCAGACTTAACTGTACACAGATCGCCTTGGCTGTGGGACCGACTGGGGCTGGGGTGGAGCTGTGAGTTGCTGATGAGCCCTCAGCCGATGCCAGCACCGGTAGCTGGGACTCTCCCTCTCCTAGCCAGGGAGTGTGGATGCGGGGCGGCAGGGGTATTCCTTGGCTTCTCATATAACCACTAATAACCCACATTTCCTTTCTTGCACACAAAGCTGTGTGCTGTGAGAAGAGTTCATGTTGTACTTTTACTCAAGGTTTAAACGAAATCTTGGGCCAAAAGTAGCTAAAATATATACAGTATGCAAAGTTAAGCTTGAATTTTGGAAAAACATTGTTTTACAGTATGAGAGTGTCTGTATTATATTACATAGGACATACGTGACTGATGTATTCGTGGTTTATCTGAAATTGAAATTTAACTGGGTATCCTGGTTTCTGTGTGATTTGCTCACCCGGCAACCTCAGAGAGAAGTTCTGAGTTACCTCTTACAAAATACAGACTTCCATAGAGAGACCAGGGCAGGAATTGAGACTCTGAGAACTTTGGGAGAGCAGAGGGTCTGCAGGTGGCACTGAGGCTGGGCATAGCATACTCTCCTTACGTACCATCTCCAACGGGGTCCGTGAGGAGGACATGCACACTAGTGGCTAGCTGCTTGAGGCCACGCCCCTTCCATGATAGGCAGGCACTCGACCACCCACGCCCTAGCCAGTTCTCAGAGTGATTTGAGCAAGACCTCGTCACCCACTCGCTGATCTTCTGTCCCCTGCAGGTGCTACTTTTGTCCATGACGTGGAAGTTACTTTTTTCCCTGGAGAAGAGAGGGTTCATATCACTCAAACTGCTGAGGGGCTTGACCCAGAGAACTATTTGAGCATTAAGACCAACATCGAAGGCCAGGTGCCCTTCATCCCGGAGAATTTCACAGCCCACATTGCTCCGTACAAAGAGCTTTATCATCACAGGGACTCAGGTATGTGTGTTTCCAGGGCTGTAAAATGGACATGGTGTCTGCCCCAGGAGATAGTGACTAGGCTTAAATGAATAGTCATCGTGGAATGTCCTGGAACACAAAATGACGTTGATAGAATTTTGTTCTTGTGTTTTAGGAAGTATACACTGTGTAGGTGAGCAGAGTAATGACTCCTATGCACAAGAATGTTAATAATCTTTGCACATTATTTTCTGATAGTAATAACTGATAAGACACTGCCATCTCAGGCATGGACTATCTTGGCGATTAGAATTTATGATTGTCCTGTAACTGTCTCAGCTGATGGTTTTAGTTTACTTTAAAAGTCATACAAAGATGCTTTGCAGTGTTATGAAACAGACCTGGGATTTGGAGTCTGTGGTGATATAAGACAACTGTTACATCTATAGGAGTCAACATATGAATTCATTCACATCCTGGATTTGCCATTTAAAGTCTATGGGGGAAAAAAATCACTGGGAAGCCTATTTTCTCATCTTTTAGCATGAAAATAAAAACATCTTTTCTGACTGCCTAATACAGTTGATAAATTTCATAAGGTGTGATGCCTGCAGCCTGGGGGCTGCATCCGTCCCAGGGTAGCTGTAAATATAGCCTGGCATATTTGTAGATGATAGTGTCTTGTCACAATGTCCAAAGGCTGGACGTGTTTATATGCAGTGCCGGCTGCACGCCAGACGCTCCAGTGGTCAGGGTCGTCGTTTTGCAGTTGGTGGTCTGGCTTGAGCGGCACCTGTTCTGTGTACCCAGCTTCCAGTGTGAGAGCTGGACACAGGGAAAAGATTGGAACACAGACCTTAACAGTGACCAGAATACACTGGAGCCAATCCTGGCACAATTCCCAGCCAGAGAGGAACAACCTTTTCCTCTGCTGGTGCCTTGCCAGCTCACCAAAGTGCAGAGCATTTGGGGGGGGGGGGATTCCCTTTGTGGAGTGTGTCTCAGATCTTGAGACACGCTGAATTCCAGTTACAGCTCCTCCACATCCCTGCCCCGCATCTGTGGCTTCTGCACACAGTCAGTGCCTATCTTGCACGGCTATGAGAAGCAACCCAGGTAGTGTGTAGACAGCTCTCGGCACGGCAGCTCTCCGCACGCCGGCAGCTCTCAGCACGCCATCACATCTCAGCACGCCGGCACATCTCAGCACGCCGGCACATCATAACGCTTGTTCTGAGTGTGTGATGATGGTCGCAGTTCATAATGCTTGTTCTTAGTGCAGCAGTTGTGGGCCCTTCTCCTCAGCAGTGTGGCTTTGAACCCACTCAAGTTCAAGGGCTATAGGTCCTTCCTTGCAAGCTTCCTGTAGAACCTTGGGGAGTTCTCAAGGGAACCTGTTCCAAGAATGGGGTAAAAAACTTATAGGAAAACAAATACATCAAACATGAACATTTCTGTTTTCAGTATTTTAAAAATTGACCAGTTTGCCTGTAAACTGTTCATTACAGCTGTGACCTCCTCCAGTTCCAGAAGTTTCTCTCTCACTTCTGGTTCTATCAACCAAACATGGTCCTACCACGTAGACCAGAACATCACTTACCAGGCATGCAGGCATGCCCCCAGACACCTGGCCATCCCTGCCACCCAGCAGCTGACTGTGGACCGGGCTTTTGCTTTGTACAGTGAGGATGAGGGTGTGCTGAGGTTTGCTGTGACCAATCAGATTGGCCCCGTCGAAGGTATGTATATTTATTTTTGATGGGCAAAAATCACATCCTTTCTTAGAAGCAGGCAAACAGTTCTGGTGTGTGTGAGTAAAGTTCAGTGTGTGTCAGATATAAAAGTCAATAAAGCAGGGCCCCATGTAGACAGGCAGATGACATGTTTACAATCATTCAACACAAATCTTAGTTATTACTGTGTATGATGGATGCGTGTTGTGGTATGTATGCATGTGAAGCTCAGAGAACAACTTTGTGAATCCGTTCTGCTCTTTTTCATGAGTTCTGGGCATTGAATTCAGTTGCTAGGCTTTGTCAGCACAGGGTTTTACCCACTGAGCCAGCCTCTCAGATTGCTCTTTTTTTTTTTTTTTTTTTTTTTTTTTTTAAACTACTGGATCAAACAGGAAAATAAGTCTTTTAAATGGGTGATGTTGGGACAACTGTCCAAATGCAAAAGAATGAAGTGAGACCCCTATCTCACCTCAGACATAAACAAAACCCAACTCAAAGTGGACCAAAGACCTAAATGTAAAGGCTAACCTTTTATATGTACTCAAGGCTTTTTCTTCAGATGGCCAAGCTATTTTGGGAGGTTCCAGAAACTTCAGGAGAAGAGCACTAGCTGGAAGAAGTAGATTATGGGGCCATAACCTCATGGGTTATATCTTGTCCTGTCTTCTCCACTCATGAGCAGCCTCTGCCAGTTACTACTGCTGTCACGGTCTGCCTTACCACAATCAGAAGCAACAGCGTCAGGACTGTAGACTGCAACCTGAGCTAGACTATATCTCTTCTTTCAGAAGTTCTTTCTGTATTTTGTGACAGTGATGATAATACTAACCCAGCAACATTATTCAAAATAGACAGCAGGGAGAAGCAACCTAGATGACCATCAACTAATAAACACATATAAAACAGTCCTAAAGCTACACAATAGAATATTATTTAGTCATAAAAAGGTAAGAAGTACTCATTCATCCTACAGCATGGATGACATTGGACAGCATCATGCTAAATGAAAGAAGCCGGTGACTAAGGGCAGCATAATGCATGATTCCATGTACATAGGATGTCCACATGGGCAATACTGGGATACTGAGGAGACTAATGGTTGTTCATGGACAAGAGGAGATAGACAAAGGTATATATGTCACTTAAGAGTGTAGAGTTTCTTCTTAGAGTGATGAATGTCCTAGTAATCGGTCATCGTGGTAGTTGTGCAGCTCTGGCTGTCATGAAAATCGTTTAGTTTTGCCCTTCAAGTGGATGGATTGTGTGTCCCAGGTTTTGCATGTCAACTGAAGGAAACTGGTGGAAGTGACTTAGTGGTTCACATTCCTTGGCCCTCCCTGTGCAGATAGCAATGTTCTGTGCCCATCAAAGCAATCGAGCACAGCAGAACCCTAGATGTGGAAGCCGGTCTCAGGAGGCAGCAGACTGGGTGATTCCAGCTGTAACACTGGAGGCGGTATAGTCACAAGAGCAGTGATTGCCGGGCATCCAGGTGGAGGGGGGATAGATGGGCGAGAAGGACCTTTTTAGGTTGGTGAAGCCGTGGTGCACGGGCCTCTGATAGGAGATTATATGTTCTTATGTGTGTGCTATTCAAAACCTGTATGCTTGCAAGCAGAGTGAGCCCTGGTGTGTGTGTGTGTGTGTGTGTGTGTGTGTGTGTGTGTGTGTGTCCAGAAACATCAGATCTACTGGAGCTGGAGTTCCTGGCAGCTTGTGACCTGACTGATGTGGGTGGCAGGAACCGAACTCCAGTCCTCTGGAAGAGCAGCAAGGGCTTTTAACCGCTGAGCCATCTCTCCAGTCCAAGCCCTATTACTTAAAATTGTATTTTGCTGTTGCTTTTTTTTTTTAAAACTCTTTACTAGTTCTTTTAGGGGACTACCACCTAGCTCCTAAATAAATCACACACAGAGACTTATTATTTCTTATAAATGCCCGGCCTTAGCCAGCTTTCTTTAACTTAAATTATTTCATCTACCTTTTGCCTCTGGGCTTTTTCCTTTTCTTACTTCAGTATATCTTACTTTCACTCTTAGTCCATGGCTGGCTGTGTGGCTCAGTGGGTAGCCCCTTGTTTCCTTCTCTCCTTCTCCTTTATCCTCTTCCCAGATTTTTTCTCCTATTTATTCTCTCTGCCTGCCAGCCCCATCTGTCCTTTCTCTCTGCCCAGCTATTGGCCACTGAGCTCTTTATTAGATTAATCAGATGTTTTGGACAGGCACAGTAACACGGCTTCACAGAGTTAAACAAATGCAACGTAAAAGAATACGACACACCTTTGCATCATTAAACAAATGTTCCACAGCATAAGCAAATGAAACACATCCTAAAATAATATTCCACAACAGTATTTATTTTTGTTTTTAAACAATTATACAAATTAGTAGGTTTATTATGGCATTTTCATACAGATTTTTGTTTTTGTTGTCCTGTATCCACAACCCCCCTCCCATATGTGCACCTATATAAAAATTAAAATCTAGGCTCTTTATATGAGAGAAAACAATTTGGTAATCCATTTTTCTGCAGATGTCACAATTTCTGTTTTCTTAATGACTAAATAAGAGCCCATTGTATATAGGAACCACATATTCTTTATCCATTCGTCTATTAATGGACAAAAACATGGTGTGCAAGCTCTCTATGGTGGGACTTCTGTGTCCTGTGGAGTAACTCTCCATGAATTCCATGGACTTTAGTCACTGACTACTGCCACAGTAGTACACGTTAGGGCATCTGTGTGACTGAGGTCGGAGATATGAGGATATAGAAATCATTCTTAGCAAGTTCTCTGTAAACCTGCCTCTTCCTCAAAAGCTATTTTACAAACATGTCCTAGACAAGCTGTGATGAGCCTGCAAAGGAAGTTGACAAAAAAAAAAATCAAGGTGACGTTTGAATTCTCTAAACCAAAACATCATGCTTTCCCCTAGGGCGAGAGGCATGTGAAGAGAAAAGGACTGCCTCCCACACTCAGTCGCTGTTAGCACTGTGAGCCCAGAGTCGCATCTGTGAGAGGCGACTGAGAATTCTGGGCTCTGCCGCTGGAGCTGAAGGCCCCTTATGCCTCTGTAGATTCAATACGGGTGTTGGCTCAGCCATACAGTAGCAGCGGAGGAAGGTGACAGGGCCTTGGTTGAAAGGAGAAGCCCAAGTTTGTTAGCTTGGTTGCTTTGGATATAGGAAACTGGTCCAAACATATAGGATGATATAGAATGCTGGTCTAAGCATTGGGCAGCCAAAGATGACATTACAGTGTAGTAAATTAATGCATGAAGATGCCACTTGATTTTTTTTGTTATGGAATATTACTTTAACTATGTAAAAATGTTATATTTGTTTATGCTGCATTTGTTTCATTATGTAAAGATGTGTTGCTGTTTTACCTTGCCTGCCTAAGGCACCTGATTGGTCTAATGAAAAGCTGAACTGCCAATAGCTAGGCAGCAGAGGGATGGACGGGGCTGGCAGGCAGAGAGAGTAAGTAGGAGGAATCTAGGCTTGAGAGAAGAGAAGGAGAGAACAAGGGAGATGCCTGGGGCCAGCCAGTCAGACACGGAGTAGGACAGACAGAGTGAAAGAAAGGTGAAAAGACCCCAGGCAAAACATAGATGAAGAGAAACAGGTTCGTACAAATTACAAGAGCTAGCAAGAAACAAGCATAAGATAAGGCCGAGCATTCATAACTAATAATAAATCTCCATGTCATGATTTGGGAGCTGGTCGGCGGCCCAAAAGAAAGCCTCCTACAATTTTTAGAGCAGCATGTAAAGCAAGAAGGAAGAGTCTAGTTGCATTTCATAAGGAGAGAGATAAAGGCACCTTTGGAATACAACCCCCTCTCCAAGATATCCAGTTCTGCCCTTTGTAGATGGAGGCATCAGGTGTGTAAGAAGAGCCATTGAAGTACCTTAGAGTAGCAGTTCTCAACCTGTGGGTCACATCGAATATCCTGCATATCAGATATTTACATTACAATTCATAACAGTAGCAAAATTATAGTTATGAAGTAGTAACGAAGTAATTTTACGATTAGGGGTCACCATAACATGAGGAGCCATATTAAAGGGTTGCAGCATTAGGGAGGTTGAGAACCATTGTATTAGAGGATGAACCACCAATGCCGTAGAGTCCCTGGAATCATTTAGGGCAACAGTTTGTCTTTGGGTCTCTTCTTACCAAATGAGAGCAAGATAGCAAAAGACACCAATTACTAGTAGTTTTATAAGGTTCCTTCCCACCCAGACAAATAATATTTAATAAATAGTATGGTATATTGCCAAGCACTGTTCTGGGTACCTTCCATGAATTAACTCATCTAATCCCCACAGCAACCTCTACTCAACAGGGCTGTACTGTTATCATCCCTTTATAGATGTAAAACTTGAGACGTTGAGGTAAAACAGTTGGAAATACAGCTGGTAAGTGGCAAGCTGGGACTCAAACCCTGGCTGTGGGCACAGAGCCCACACTTGCCCCACACAGTACAGCTGCAGCACATAGGCTGTTAGCTATAGACCCAGATGGCATGTGGGTGTAGGTTTCAACCTTTTGTGATTGAACCATGCTTCACTCACAGAGGTACCCTTCATTGTTCCTGAATTGGAACAATAGAAAAACACACACAGGATGCCAGAAGTGAACTCTCTTTCTTCCCTGTCACTGCGTGTGAAGTCTTAGGCTTTTCCAGGGCGGCTGCTGTCAGGCTGGAAGGCATGCTGAGCCACATAACCTTGCAGCGACGTGGGCACTGTGTGGCTTTGCAAGGTGCATATAGTGCGATTTCCCAGGGAGAAAGAGAAGCCCGTGGCCCTTGTTCTCCTCCAGCCACAGACGTCTGTCCCTTGTGTGTTCGTGGTGGTGTCACAGATCGTGACCCAGGCATGCTGCCATCCTCCCTCTCCAGGGATATTTGGGGAGATGTTTGGGCAGAGGGCCATTGAGTTCGCATCAGTGAATTCAGCCCTTCAGTGGTGGCTCCTTTAAGGGAACCATTCTTCCCTTCCTAATTGAGCCAGTGGGTTCCAGCTCCTCTGTCAGAGAGTCACTCGTTTAAGTGGGTGAAATATGAAATGACTTAATGTAGCTGGAAGTTTCTCCAGTCCCAACCAGTCCCTCGGTCTCGTAGCCACTTATAAAATAATCACTCAGAGGCTTATATTAATTACAGACTGGATGGCCTATGACTCAAGCTTCTTGCTAGCTAGCTCTTATAACTTAATCCATTTCTATTAATCTACAAGTTGCCATGTGGCCGTGGTGTTACCTTTCTGCTGGTGTCTTGCTGCTCCTTGGATGGCGGCTGGTGTCTCCTCCCACTCCCCTTTCTCCTCTCACTATCTCTTGGATTTTCCTGCCCGGCTCCATCCTGCCCTGCCACAGGCCAGTGCAGCTTTATTTATTAGCCAATTGGAGCAACACGTATTCACAGCGTACAGAAAGACAACTCACAGCAACTTAAGGACACAACTCTCCTTGACTTACTGCAAGAGGAGAGGGCCAGCAGACTTAGGAATTATAAACAGAGAACTAGTTTTAGGAATGTTTTCTCAGGACATAACTGGAAGCTACACTTAGTGGCTGTGTGCAAAGGGGCTCACTGAAGTAGCTGATTTTTAAGTTTTTGCCTAAATTTTTTTTTTTTTTAAATAACAGGCTCTGTATTTTCCCTTTGCACTAGATTCTGAATTGTATTACTAGCTCTATAACTGCACTGCCTGTTAAATCAGTATCATGTAATTGTGGACTTATTTATGTTGTTGTAAGTACAGTAGTTTTAAGAGTGCAGGTCACCTCTGGTCTGCTTCTAAAATCCTTGTTTTGCTTAATGCCTAGCAGGACGATAAGCTCTGACATACGTACGCACTTAGCAATCTTTCCTGGAATGCAGTGTAGTAAAAGTTTGATGTTGGAGAGGGCTGCATAAGAAGGTTAAGTATTAGCATTTATATAAAGCATTTCAAAGATGACTGTTCCCTTTGGAAGGTATTCTAAAATGAGGAAATAATTGTGGGGAGAGTGGGGTTCAATGGGGCCTTCAGTGAGGATGTCACCCTGTTATTAGTTTAATCTGGCTGGAGGCTGACTCCAGGAACTCTACGTGCCCAAGTCCACAGAGCGCTGGGTTTTCCTCCCTTGGCCAAGAGGTCCAGAAAGAGGAGGCATTCCCAGGATGGCTGTCCCGCTATTTTGTTTGGCAGAGATTCCCTTACCTCAGCCAACATTGACGAGGTGAAGTGAGGACAAACTCATAGCCGAGCTCATCTTCAGGCCCTGGTGGGGGAGCTAATAATGAGTGTTCTGCCGTGCTGTTTCTTATAGAGTGGGGGGGGGAGTGTTTACCGAAGAGTGGAGATAGCTCAGTCGAGGTGCCTCAGTTTACAAGCAGACTGTTCGAGAAAACCAGAGGACTCCAACTTGGGCAGCAGAAAGATGAGCGTGCTCAGGAGATAGCGAGTCCTGAAGGCCTGGGAGGAAGCTCAGCCCCCGAAGCAGGGCTGCAGTAACGAGCACTGGGGTGTAACTAGCAGCTGCTTGGGACAAGTCCCAGTGTAGAAGGTGGCTGGGGCGTCATGAGTGAGAGAGAAGTGACAGGGAATCCTGGTGCTAAGTGCAGGCGGAGGTCCTGCCAAGGTGTGCCTACACATGCCAGGATTCTGGCTCTGACGGTGGGAGAGCTGTGGAGCAGGTAACACGAGGTTGCACTGGGGTGTACCAACCTGCTCACCAAGACAGGGTTCTGACATGGACTTAAGAGGCAGAGGCCCCAGTTACTGTAATTTGCATGGACTATTGTAATAGCCAGAGTGGCTCGGGGTAGTCTGACAGGTGTAGATGGGGCTCTTGAAGTTTTCTGTGACTAAGGTCCCCATTCCACAGACTGAGTCAACGCAAACACCTCAGATAGGAAAAAGCTGTCCCATTGAGGAGGAAGGAGGAAACTATCCCTCATGATGTCTAGGCCTGCCGGTGGGAACAACAATCTTGGAAATATATTATGTTCCATTTTTAAAAGCAAATCCAGCAGGTATAAACAATTTTATTTGGATTTTTGCGTGGAGGAATCAGGAGTCACTGGGCATCTGAACCTCATCCCTGTTGCCTTTGGCTCAGATAGGTAACTTTATGCTGTTCCTCTGGCGACAGCTGTAGCAGAGTGGGGCTGCCCCTGGCCTGGGGCTGTCTGGATTTTTGTCTTATTCTCACTCTACCTGCTTCTCCTGACTGTAACCTTGGGCAACTTCCTTGGCTTTCCTAGGCTGCTGCTGCAGTCTGCATGTGTAATCATGTGGATTTAATGGGGTTGGCTATAGAGAGTTGAGAACACCGCCTGGGAGGGGATGCTCCAGGATGTCAACTATGACCTGTATGACACTCTCTACAAGTTCTTTAGAGAAAGATCAACAGGATCAAGAAGTGTAGGGGCCTGGAGAGATGGCTCAGCCGTTAAAGGCTAGGCTCAACCAAAAATATAAGAAGAGTAGGCATTGGGAAGCCGTTTCTATTTAGTTGGTTGTGTCTTTACAAAGGAAGTTTTGGGGGCCAGCAAGAAGGCTCAGTGAGTAAAGGAGCTTGTCATATATACTGGTTTACTTTCTATCGCTGTGATAAACACCGTGACTGAAAGCAATTTGGGGAGGAAAGAGTTTTTATTTCATTTTATAGATTACAGTCCATCATGAAGGGAATTCGGGATTAGAACTGAAGCAGAGGCCACAGAGGAGTGCTTCTTTCTGGCTTGTTTCTCTTGGCCTGCTCAGTTTGCTTCCTTATATACTCCTGGACTACCTGTCCAGGGGTGGTACCACTCACTGTCAGCTGGGCCTTCTTACATCAATCATTAATCAAGAAAACGCTCCACAGACTTGCCTGCAGGCCGGTCTGATGGAAGCATTTTCTCAATTGAGGTCCCTTCTTCCCAGATGACCTTGGAGTGTATCAAGTTGATAAAAATCTAACCAGCATACTATACAAGCTCAGTGACCAGAGGCCAATCCCTGCAACCCATATAAGTGTGGAAGGAGTGAGTGTACTCCACGAAACTGTCCTCTGTCCTCTACAAGTGCACTGTGGCATGCATGTTTACCCACGTGCGTGCACACACGCGCACGCGCGCGCGCGTGTGCGCGCGCGCACACACACACACACACACACGCGCGAAATTACATATAATAATAGATCCTTTAAGAGTTTTTCAAAAAAGACTTAGAATTCCAAATTTATCCCCCGATAGAGCTAGCTGATGATAAGAGAAGTACTCTAATCTCCAGTAAGATAATGAAGCAGCAATGGTAGTAGAAACTGTGTGTGTCTGTTTGTCCGTCTATCTGTCTGTCTGTCAAGCACATGCAGTGATCTGGGGGATTAAAAGCTTTTCCCAAGGTTTGTTTGGATGGCTTACAGTCGTGCCTAATATTTTAAGCACCAACACACTAGGACCTCTCAACTATAACACACCTATGAACCCTTGAGCTAGGAATCTTGCTAACATTGAGATTCTAGCTGGGACAGGGCCTGAGACCCTGTGAGGACTTAAGTCAGGTTTAACCCACGGGAACGATGAGTTTGAAGTGGAAGACTGATAAACTCAGAGAAGAAATTTGGAGGTTGAGTCTTTGCCAGCACACCTGCTGACTCTGGATTCAGGTAAATTATCCCATGTCTCGCTCACCTTTCTTACGGGGACAGCAGTGTGGCTCCGAGTTGTCCTGAGAGTCCCAGGAAATGCTAGATGCTTTCTTATCCTGGAGGCAAACCTGCTGAAAGCCAGGGCCCTGCTCTACAGAGTAGGCACAAGGAAGCTGTTGAAAGTAACCCTGGGATGCGAGTCGTCCACCTTAGCTTTGGATTCATACCGTAGCAAGGACGCCTGTCCCCTTCCTTTCTCCCCTCGTCCTCTCTGTGACACTCACTCTGGACCCTTTTCTGTTTCCGGTGCATGCACAGGGGACTCGGCCCCTGCACCAGTGAATCCCTGCTATGATGGGAGCCACACCTGTGACACGACAGCAAGGTGCCGCCCGGGGACAGGTGTGGACTACATCTGTGAGTGCACCCCTGGGTTCCAGGGAGATGGACGGAGCTGTGTGGGTAAGAGACGTGTTGTCTGTTTCTGTCACGCAGCCCTTGTTCTTGCCTCGCTTTCTCCAGCATCACAGTCTGGAGGACACGTCCGTGTGGTCTTTGTGGTCATCATCGTTAGGCAATGATTTTAGCCTCCTGTCTATCTGGAGTTATGTGAAAACTGAGGCAGAGTCTGGCTAGGTGTGAGAAGGTAGTCTGGAGATGGGTATTTGGGGTTAGGGCTATAGAAAGAAAGCATCTTTTGGAAATCAAATTGTTTCCCTTTTAAAGAATTCCTAAAGTATTCAAAAATTATCTTCCTGTGGCTTACCTGGAAAGATTTGAAAAATGTTTTTCCTTATTTCTGACGAACTGCAACTTGGAATTTTGCTCAGCGTCCAAGACTCAGATCTCTACGGTTTGCATTAGCGAGCCATTAACCCCACTGAAACATCACGGTGGTGGGAAGATTGAGTCGTCAGGCCTTCCATTTCTGGAGCCCTCTGCTTCAGCAGGGCTTTTCTGGTCTCGTTTTCGCTTAGATGTCAATGAATGTGCCACTGGCTTCCATCACTGTGGCCCCAACTCTGTGTGTGTCAACACTCAGGGAAGTTACAGATGTGGATGCCGCAGTGGCTACGAATTTGCAGATGACCAGCACACCTGTATCTGTGAGTATCAGAATCTCTTTTCCCTTCAGCTAGAAGGATGCTGAACCCTGCCTTGGGGTTCACTTAGGTCTCTACTCCTGCAGTCCCGAGGCTCTGTTGTGTGGATTTCTTAAAGTATAAAGGATGCAATCCTCCCCTGCAGTTCAGCCCAGTTCTGCCCTGATGGTGTGTTACCGTTGGGTTTTCCCCACCTAGATAGTGTATCGAGTTACTGGAGGATGTTCTCAGTTGGGATTCCTGGCCTGGTCACATAACCAGACAGTGACTTGTAACACCTCAGCTCTGTAAAGATGTCATGTTGAAAGATGCCTGTCTCATTCGAGGAGCCAAAGACCCCGTCCGCAATAAATGCACCCACTAGGGTTCTAAAACACACTTCAGACTGAAGAGTGGATCCAGAGACCTCGAATTCCAGATTTATCCCAGTGATGGAGCTAGCTGATAACAGAGAAGTACACATTCCAATCTCCAGGAAGATAACAGAGTAGCAATGATTGTAGGAACTGTGTGTGTGCTTATTATGTATGGCTGTATGTCCTGTGTGCACAGTACTCTGGGGAATTATAAGCTGCAACCAGGATCTGTTTTGATGACTTATTGTCATGCCTAATGTTTTAAGCACAAACACACACTAGCACGTCTGAACTCTAATACACATAGGAGTCTTGAGCTAGGAATCTTGCTAAAATTGAGATTGTGACTGGGACAGGGCCTGAGACCCCTGGGACCCTGCATTCCTTCAGATCTGCAGGTGTGCTGATGGTATTAGTCTGTGAGTGGGGCTGTGAAGAGAAAGGCCCACCCACTCAGGGATTTCAACTCTTGGGACACTTTCACTTTCTTTTCAGTGATCGCCCCGCCTTCCAACCCTTGCCTTGATGGTAGTCACACCTGTGCTCCTGAGGGGCAGGCCCGGTGTGTGCACCACGGAGGCAGCTCGTTCAGCTGTGCTTGCCTGCCAGGCTTTGTTGGCACGGGACATCAGTGTTCTGGTGAGTACCTGTGGGCAAGTCTTGGGGACTCTGTCTGGTCCTTTTAGGTATACATCTTCATAGAGACATGGCCTCTCCCCTCCTGTGACTCACACAGCCTTGGAGTTGCTGAAAGAGAGTGGGCATCTTTAGAGTCAGAATCACTCAAGGGCGATTCCCTGTCACTGGACTGAGCACCCGTGGTTATCCTGGAGTGTTGGTGCCAGCTTGAGACCTTGTGTTCCTTGGAGCTGGTGTAGACTGGAGGGACTCTTAGCTACTTTGTGGTTTGTGTTTCTCTCTCTCTCTTTTTTCTTCGAGACAGGGTTTCTCTGTGTAACAGCGCTTCCTTCCGCGTTAGCATGTTGTGCCCTTTGGCCTCTTGTCATGCGGGCCTCTCATGAGACAAGGGTGTCTGAGTCACAGAACAGCCTGCTTTAGTAAAGCCTGCCGGCAAGATGGAAGTCATCATCCCGAAGATGCTTGCAGTGTTGTTTTACTGCATTTGTTATGAGCAAGTCCCTAAGGAGAGGGCTCTTTGAGATTACGCGTATTATAAGACGACGGGTCACTGAGAGCCATCTCGGAGGCTCCCTAACACAACCACAGCCTGTCGTGTGTGGTAGCCATTCAGGTGTCAGATGGGGGTCATTGTCCTAAAGATTCCACATAAGTTAGCCTATGCTGATCACGAAAGTAGCTGGCAGAATAAAGTTACAACGTGTTAGATATGTGCGTGCGTGCGTTCCTATCCAGAGGTGTCTCGAGTGGTCGTGATGTCTGTGAGTGAAGGATCCTTGCCAAGAGGCTCGGTGTTGTGGGAACTGTGTGGTCTTGAGGTGCACACTCCACCAGATGAAAAAGAGGATGTGTGGGTTTTCCTCCAGCCACGGTTTGTCCAGAACCAGCCGCCTGGAAAGGCTGCACTTGGATTTGGGTTTGCGATCTGGTTTGAGTCCCTAGCAGGAGGCTTTGGTTCATAAAGAGTGAAGTCTTCTCCACTGTCCCTCCCTCTGGGCTGGTTTCAGTCCTGCACTTGCGTGAGCTGGCTACTTCCCAGGCACGTTTTCGTTAAGAGGCTGGGTGACTTTGCAGGAACAGATTGTCTTGAGGAGTTTCAAGTGTGAGTTGAGGAAGCCAGGGCAGAGAGGAGGGTCTGTTATATCTGTGCTCAGGAGGCAGATGAATGGTGGCCGACATTATTGTCAGGATGCGTGTGCTCAGGGATGCCGGGTAAGGAATGGACAAGAGGGTGTGGACATAGAAGCGGCAATGTTTATTATTCCATTTGCAGGTTCCACACAGACACAAACAGTGGACATTTATGTGTGATTGGACAGTTAGGGAACAGAGAGACAGCAAGGACATGTAAACCAAAGCATAGCATTCTGGATAGTAGAGAGGTTAACCGGCACCGGAGAATTCAAACGCTGGGTCAGAAAGCAAGTCAATCATTCAGTGGCTGAATTTGCTTCCACCGGCTTCTGTTCAGAATGGGGGTGGAAGGGACTTCCAAGTCCGAAGCGTGAGCTCCAAATGGAAGGTTCCAGACTTGTTTTCCTAACAGGTTCTTGAGTTTAATGGACGAGTGGTGGAGGTGTCGATGGTTCTGGAATTGAGTTGCCTTTTTTTCTGTTCCCTTTGCGACAAGGGCCTGTCCCCCTGTCTCAGCCCACTTGTCCTGACCCCAGCTTCTAGCAGCCCCTGAACGTACCTCCTACTAGTTAATTGTTACTGGCGTCCCCATATCAGTGGGGATTAAAAAGAGAGCTCCTGCCTTGAGAAGAGGCGAAAGTCCTTCCCCATCTTCTCTCTGGACACCGGTGGGGCGGTCCTGGGAAATGAGCTCTGACTTCTGCAAACCCCCTGGTGTTCATGCTCCTGAGGAGAGGCGGCAGCCAGCTCTGTATTCAGGCCCTGGAGCTGCTGGCTGGCTCTAGCTGTCCATCATGGAGGCCCTCCAAGAAGGAGTTGGATTGCAATTCTGGTAGCCTACAGTTCTCCAGCTTGGGGGCCAGGGATTCCGCAGGTGGGATGTACTGAACTTCTTCGAGGGCTTTTGTCTACTTGCTGGTCATTGCTGGCAGCTGCTGTCTGCCATAATCATGGCGTCCACGAAGAGGCAATAACAGCAGGGAAAATGGCTGTTTCAGGTTTGGTCAGGGCCTTAATAATGCCAGAGGTTTGGCAACCTTGGGGAATCCCCTCTTGAGTTAAAAAATAGCCATAAGAAAGGGCTCCCTGGGGCCCAGCAATAGGCTGTGTGTGTCAGGAATTCCTGCTTCCTGCCATTGCTTGGGGTTCCTGTCCCCACTGGAAGTACTTGTAGGGTATGTTCTGTCAAAGCTTGAGTTTCCTGAGTTACAGCTTTGGCTTCAGTCAGTTTTATAGCCCCTCTAGGCCCAGCCAGCTCCCCACTCAGCTGTGCCCTGGAGCTGGCCTTTGAAGAGACAGCATGTGCTAGTATATGACCGTTCTTTAGTAGCTGAGTTACTATGTAGGGTGCTCTTTAAGCAACTCCTTCCTAATCTTGGGAGGCGAAGGTAACCAGAAAAGCCAGCTGCTTGCCCAGGGAGAGCCGCTGTGGTGGAATTAAGCTTGATCTGGTTGAGCATTCAGGGGTTTTTAGACTAAAAGGCACTGTGTTCTCCAAAGGCAAAGGATAGGCCCACCGCTCACTCAGGGAGTATAAGGGATTCCTGTCCAGGGAACAGAATGCCTGTGTGTGAGACGCAGTGGGCTGACAACCGAGAAAACAGCTGAGCTGTGGGAGGAGCCCCTGGAAAATGTGCGCTGCCCGGAGGCCCGGTGGAATGTCTCTGTGATCCCTGCCCATCCACATCTAACCCCTGGTTATAAACTTCACTTTCCAAGCTGGTAGGTGCCTGCCTTGGGCTGTACCAAACACACGGCTCCGGCTCCTTTTTTTCCTAGACTTCAGACCATCACTGGGTCACAAAACCAGTGCTGGTTGTTTTTGTGGATGTGACTCATGATTTCTTTTGTGTTTGGTCAAGCCTAGCTCAGACCTGTACCTTTTGTTTTTTTCCCTTTTTCCTCTGAAAGATTTCCTGTCGTCTTGGAGATTACCTCATCCCCTGGCATCAGCTTTAGCGGTTGTACTCAAGAGTTTCTTGCGGGGGTGGGAGGGAGTGGGGGGTGGGGGTGGGGAGGTGTCTTTGGAGCGTGGGGGTGGGGAAAGAGGTGACTTGCTGTTGACAGCATGGACCATCTTTAATAAGGAAAATAAACAGGCCTGTTAATTGGCTTTTGTCCAAGCTGTGGATTTGGGAGTTTCGAGTATGAAATCCTCAGGGAAGCAGGTGCCAAGTGCAGGGGCCTGGGCTGTTTCTGTGTTATTCCAAAAGTACGGATAACATTCTTTTTTTTGTACAAGTGAAGGGTAGGTTTGGGTAAGGCTGCCTCTCATTGGAGGTTTTAGACAGCGGTCTAATCAGGCAGGGCTGAAGGTCCTTCTGGGCCGAAGTGTGTCTGGGCCTTCATCTTTCTCCTGTACCCTACAAGAATATGGAGGGAGCTGGTGCCAAACAAAGAGGAAAAACTATTGTTACCTATATTTATCTCTTTTGTAACATCACTGACGGGAAGTTAATGATTTATAGTCTAAAGGTTAGTAGTTGAAAGGAAATCACTTCTAGAATTCACGGTAGATGAAAGATGCTCCAGAAGTGCACGGCAGGGTATTTCTCTCTGAGTTACCCACACGTTAGATGTCTACTCTGAGCATTCATCTCATTTGTTAACGCACATGTTCCTGGATTTGTTTTTGTCTTAGTTAAGGTGACTGTTGCTGTGATGAAACACCATGACCAAAGGCAACTTGGGGAGGAAAGGGTTAATTTCACTCACAATTCCATATAACAGTTCATCATCAAAAGCAGTGAGGGCAGGATCCTGGAGACAGGAGCTGATGCAGAGGCCATGGAGGAGTGCTGCTTACCGCCTCGATCCTCATGGCTTACTTACTGCTTTCTTATAGAACTCAGGACTACCAGCCCAGGGATGGTACCACCCACAATGGGCTGGGCCCTTCTCCCATTGATCACTAATTAAGAAAATGCCCCACAGCGTGATCTTATGGAAGCATTTTCTCAGCTGAAGCTCCCTTCTCTTTGATGACTCTAGCTTGTGTCAAGTTGACATAAAACTAGCTAGTGTGTGGGTTTCTTTGTTTGTTTGTTTGTTTTTCCTGTCAGGCTTACTCTTCCATATTAGCATTTCTCAGCTCAGACCCAGGGATGTTCTAAAGTTGACAACGTGTTGAGCCATGTGCACTGAGACCATGTAGTTGCACAGCTGTCTGTGGTGAAGTCATGGTCTTCCTTCCTTTGCTCACCTCTCTGCGCCTGTCCCTGACCTCTGCAGATGTTGATGAATGTGCGGAAAACAGATGTCATGAGGCAGCTACCTGCTACAATACCCCTGGGTCCTTCTCCTGCCGGTGCCAGCCTGGGTACCACGGGGACGGGTTCCACTGCACATCTGGTAAGTGATGGAAGACCAAGAAGTGCAGGATCTCCCAGCTCCTTCCCTCTTATTTTCCTCCTAGCCCACTCTTGATGGAAGCTGGTCTGGGGGGCCTGGTGGGGGGATTTTCCAAGCTCTGGAGTCTTCTCAGTAGCTCCCTAATGCCCACTTACTGCTACTTGGCATGTGAGCTTCTTGGTGTCCGTCATTCACTCTGTGGCTGCTCTGGTTCACCGCCCTACTGACCTGCTTTGCTGCATGTTGTTTGAATAAACTATTGAGCTTATTAAGTAGGAGCCTCATGCACCAATGAGCCAGGAGTCAGGACTCGGGGTGACTGCTTTGGGGGAACTTGGCCAACGTACAGCAGTGTGGCTGCCATTGACCTGGGCTTCTCACACTTAAACTCTGGGTCCCAAAGAATGGATGGAGTTAACTTGTCCAATGAAGTCTCCAGAATATTAGGCAGATGCCATTGATTATTCTTCATCTTGCCCAGGGGCTGAGGATGTGCAGGGTGAATGGAGGGAATTAGAGACAAGTAGGTAGATGGTAGCAAAGCTAAAATAAGAATTCAGGACTCTAAAATGTTCATGTCTTGCTATTTCTCCATGTCATGATAACTTCCAGTTGTAGGGAAGAAAGTCTCAGTACAGAAGACTTCATGGGGGCTGGTTAGTGTGCATGGGTTGTGAAATAAATTTCTTATTTCTCCTTTGTCGCTCCCAGCCACCGTTCCGGAAGATTCCGTCTCAGGCCCGAAGCTCTGCGAACATCAGCAGCGCTATGCCCAGGCGCAGCATGCCTACCCTGGGTCACGGATCCACATCCCCCAGTGTGATGACCAGGGCAACTTCGTGCCCCTGCAGTGCCATGGTAGCACTGGGTTCTGTTGGTGTGTGGACCAGAATGGCCAGGAAGTCCCTGGCACCCAGACTCCACCTGGCTCCACCCCACCTCACTGTGGACCACCACCAGGTGAGCCCCCTGGCCCCAAGAAAGACCTTGTGCCAGCTCAGGCCTGGAGTCAGAATAGAAGGGCTCTGGCAATGGGGTGATTTATAAGACAGCTCGCACTGTGTAGACAGACGCGGGTATAATTATTGCTTTTTTCCTCCAAAGAACACTTGGATGATATAGGCACACCCACGTGCATGTTAATGTCATGGGATATATCGGTTACAAACGTGACATGCAGGATCCTTTACACATTGGATTCCAGGTGCATAGATCCTTGGTGAATGGTGACTGAAAGTTGAGTGGCTACGTCAGGCTGTGACCCACTGTGAGAGGCTTGAGAGAGCTGAAGAACTTTGCCAGCCTAACGTTTTATCCACTCCTTTCTAGGTAACCATGTCACTTCCCTGTAAAAAGCAGTCTAGAGGTTGTGCTAAAGTTAGCAAGAAACATAGGTATGAAACTCAGAATGGATCCATTGAGTTTCCTGTTAACCCAGTGACCCCTGTCCCTCCAGCTAGTCCAGCACGGTGATGGGAACCCCTTCTCGGCACTGCTACCTTCACAGGATGTGTAGGATCCACCCCTCTGATCTGAGGTGCTCATGGCAAGCAGCCATTATCATCTGCTTGTTTCCTGCCAGGGTTTCGGAGCCCGGTGGGCAGTCTCACTGGCACTGTGAGCAGCGGGCAGCTTGCACAGCACGGTGGGCAGTCTCACTGGCACTGTGAGCAGCGGGCAGCTTGCACAGCACGGTGGGCAGTCTCACTGGCACTGTGAGCAGCGGGCAGCTTGCACAGCACGGTGGGCAGTCTCACTGGCACTGTGAGCAGCGGGCAGCTTGCACTGGGCAGCTTTCCAGCCCCTTGTGAAATTATTCACAAATGGGCAACACATGCTGCTGCTGTAGCCCGGATACTTCCCGATCTGGGAGCCGCTTCTAAAATTATAATATAAAGAAAGTAATTAAAAAAATCCACAGACTTACTTATCTCAGCCTTTAATGTGCGAGGGAAATAGAGCTGGGTAATTTCCAACAGTTTTGATTCTATAACATTCATAACATGGCCAGGGACTTTAAGTTGGGGGAGGGAGGGTGAATATGATCAAAATACCTTGTAAAAAAATCTCAATAAAATTGATTCACACAGGGAAACTGGTAATGGATTGCTCCACATTGATCCTCTTCGCCCCTCTATTATTTATGAACAAGATTCTGCGGGCCTTAAAGACTAAGATGCCTAAGAGAAATCCTGTTTCTGTCGTGGCTTCTCTCAAAAGCCTCAGCTCTCTGTCAGAGGTTGGAAAGTCAGTGGTTAAGTGGGGCCTTGGCGGGATGGCTTGGCGTTCTGTTAAGTTGACTAAAACGAACATGTGTTAAGGATAGTGACTCAGGCTGGGATGTTAATGACTAAAATGAGGGCACATTCTTTTGTGCAGACTTCTCATGGCCCAGACTTCTTCCCTGGCACTGCATGGCCCTGCTTGCCATCTCTGACGAGTCTCATTTGCATCATCCAGTCAGGGAGAGGGAGGCTAGCATGCTGGGCACTCAAGACTTGAGACTGTTTGAGCCCTTACCCACCAGAAGCAGGAAAGACGCTGGATGACGTTGATGTTGTTTAAAGCAGTAGGGGATGAAGGGGTGCCCACCTGGGAGTGATCTGGGACCCAGCTGACTTGCTGTGTTTACATTCATCCAGACACATAGGGTGGTCTGGATGTTGGGTGGTCCCCAGAAACAAGAGCCGCTCTTGAGGGTGTTCAGTATGGAGTGGGCTTGTTGGTGGCTTCCCCCAGCACATCCCACTGTGAAGTGGATGGCGAGTGTTGGAGGGAACAGCAGCCCCCTCTCCTGGTCCTGGAACACTTTGGGCTGAGCAGATCAGTCTTGTCTTTGTCTCCTTTTCTTCCTGTGGGTCATGAGCTTTAGCAGTCTGAGGGGGCAGCCACTTCCCAAGATGGGAGTCTTGAGTGGGCTTGCTGAGCTTGAGACTGGAGACTTGATTGGCATCTCCCCACCTTCTCAGAGGACCGGTTCCCCTGCAGCTTTGTTCTTTGAAGTGTCTGGAGGGTTTTGAGCAGAAGAATAGACTCAGTTGCCCTGGGTTTAAATGCACCTCTGTGGCTGCTGGCTGAGTGTAATTGGTTTGGTGGCGTGAAGGTATGAAAAGATGGGAACAGGAAAGCCAGCCAAAAGGCTGTTGCCATGGTCCCAGTGTGACATGATGCCCTGCCCTGGATTTAAATGTACCACTGTGGCTGCTGGCTGAGTATTTGGTTGGGGGAAGGTGGGAACAGGAAAGCCAGCCAGAAGGCTGTTGCCATGATCCCAAGGTGAAATGTCTGTGTCCAGGGCAACACACACATGGGAAAAGTGGCAAGAAATCAAGATAGTCTGAATGGGGGTTTTGTTGTTGTTTGGGTTTTTTTTTTTTTTAGACAGGATTTCACTATGTAGCCCTGGCTGATCTGGAACTCACTCTGTAGACCAGGCTGACCTTGAACTCATGGAGATCCCCCTGCCTCCATGTCCTGGGCGCTGGGATTAAAGTCATGCACCACTATGTCCGCCTCTAGTTGGAATGTTTTTGGAGATAAAGTTGGTGAGACTTTTTTGACTTGAGATGTGAGGTGTGAGAGAAAGAGGTAATCCAGGTGATTGTGTCTGAGCAGTGGGAATGCAGATGCTGTTTAATGGAACTAAAAGGCACGAGGGGCCAGTTTGGGAAAAAGCAGGAGCCCAGCGTTTACTTTTGTGCTGAGAGTTCTATTGTGCATCCAGATGGAGGGAGCAAGGAGATAATTGACTGTGTGATTCTGCAGACCACAGGCTTTGAGTTGCAGGAATTAAGACTGAACCAGAAATGCCCTTAGTTATGCCCTGAGGGTACTCCAATCGCAGTGAACAAGTGATTTCAACAAGTGGTGCCTTTGTAGATACAACCACATGTGTAGAGCAGAACCTCCATGGCCCCGGGGCAGCAGCCTAGCAGGAACTGGCATAGGTCAGAAGCCAGCAGGGCTTTCTTTAATTATGGTGTGAACCACAAGTTTGTGGATAGGAGGAGGATTGGGGGTGTGGAGTAGAAGAGAAAACAGGACAGCGCTGTGGCAGAAAGCTAGAGCTTGGAGGAAAGATTCAGCTTTGAGACAGGTCCCAGCAATGGGATGGCCGTAGTTTTCATGAAACTGGGTAGTCCAAGAATCAGTTTCACGATGCTCAGGGCCACCTCTGCTGAGCTGTATACACTACCATGTTACTCTTGCTCCGTGTGACTTTCCAGTGAAACTGAGGACTACCTGCATGGTCTTCAGCCCCTTTTTTCTAGGACACGTAGGCCAGCCTGGAAATGGATCTTGTAGCAACAGGTCCAAGAACTTGAAACAAGTGGGAAAGAATAATTGTTTTTAAGTGTCACGTGTGTCACTGAGCCCTCAGAGAGTCTGTACAGTATTCCGTCATCCGTCGTCAGAGGATCCCTGGGCACAGGCCAGATGTCCATATGCATCTCTACTGGCCTGAGTGAGGTATATTGATGAGCTTGTCTCCTGGTTCTTTTCTGATGTGGCTGGGCCTCCATGGCAGGTCCTCCTGGCCTTGGGAGACAGGAGCATCAAGGACCATCAGGGTGATCTCTTTTCCGCGTTTCCACAGAGAACTTCTGAGAACACAGGTGTTTCCCTGGCTCGGTGTCCAGGGGTGTGTCCAAGCAGGCCGAGCGATCAGGGGTTGGGACCTGGACCTGTACTGATCTTGTTTCCCCCTCCTAGAGCCCACCCAGAGGCCTCGGACTGTCTGTGAGCGCTGGAGGGCAAGTCTGCTGGAACACTACGGAGGCACACCCAGGGATGACCAGTATGTCCCCCAGTGTGACGACCTGGGCCACTTCATACCCCTGCAGTGTCATGGCAAGAGTGACTTCTGTTGGTGTGTGGACAAGGATGGCAGAGAGCTGCAGGGCACACGCTCGCAGCCAGGCACCAGGCCTGCGTGTAAGCCTGGGACGGCCTCGGCTCCCCGCGGTGCCATTGAGGGTTTGGGGTCGGGGTTTGGCTTCCCGAGGTGGGCAGGGTGAGGAGGACACGGGTTACCAAGTCTGATGAGTGACGTCACCTCGTTGATAGGCTGGGTTGTCGTCAGAATGACTCAGGATCACAGTCTGGAGTTAAGGTTGGCTTTGCCATTAGCGGTTTCTACTGTAAGAACAGCTGATCTCCGACCAGCATGTGATTATTCTGCCTCCCCAGCCCTGGGTGAAAGGGGGCAGTGCCTCCCTGGGCCCCCCCCCCCGGAAGCCTTTGGCCCTCCAGAAATGACAACAGAATCTCTCTACTTTGTTCGGAGACTAGTGTTTTTTGTTGTCTTTATGTCCTGAGTACCATCAGCAATTTAAATAATTAACCTTTGAAAAAACCCCTTAGAAACCAGAATTTCTTTGAAGAATATCTGCCCTGTGGAAAAAGCTGGATAGTTTTGGAGGTTCATGCACCAAAGTAACTTTTCTTTCTCTCCCCACCTGTCCTTGTTTCCACAAACAGGTATCCCCACCGTCGCTCCGCCTCTGGTCCGGCCCACACCCCGCCCTGATGTGACCCCTCCGTCTGTGGGCACCTTCCTGCTCTATGCCCAGGGCCAGCAGATTGGCCACTTGCCTCTCAATGGCAGCAGGCTCCAGAAGGATGCAGCCAAGACTCTGCTGTCACTGCATGTAAACTGGATTTCTCCCGAGGGCTGGGCTGCATGGGGAGGATGGGGCTCGGGATGGGGGTGGGCCTGCATGCTGGGTTGATGGGGTGTGGAAGAGCTGTGCTTTGTGGTTTTCGGAAGGCCTCTGCCTGCTGCCACAGGGCAGGGAATTCTGGCGTGCTTCTGGGCTGCAGTCTGCTTGATGGGATGGGGTTCAGTTGCTGGAAGTCATGTCTGACCCATTCTAGCCGCTCTACCCTGGGGGCTCATGGAAGTTCAGATAGATAGCAAGGAACTTCAGAGTTGTCCGGTGTTTGTGGGAAGATCATTGTTAACTCAGGTTCCTGGGGGCTCTGTTCAGGTTGTAGACATCTTGGAGGTGATCTCCGTGGTCATTTGAGGGTGACAGTCCTCCCAGGGCTGCTCGTCAGCCTGTCCCTTCCGATTTGGTTATGTCACTTGGATGCACGTCTTTCCTAGCCTCCCTCCTTGTTCCCAGTTGCTTTGGGGAGTGTGTGCTCCTGTTGCAGCCCCTAAGGACGAGCTTGCTTCTTGAGCTAGCAAGGCACCTCCTTGTGGAAGGAGGGATTTCTTCTCCAGAGTGTGGAGAAGAGAGGCATTGACATGTACCGTGGAAACTGGTCTGACCCTCTTTCTTCACGGTACACTGGCAGACTGTTCATCCAGGCAGGGTTCTCTATATTTACTTCTGTTAATAAACTACGGTTTGATTCCAAGAAAGCTTAAAAGCAGCCAGTGTTTGTCAAAAAAAGATTGTCTTTTTCTTCTTTTTAAGATTCAAGGCTCTATCCCCCCCTCTCGCTCTATAAGTGTGCCGCTTTATAAGTTTCTTGTACAAACCGTCTTATATTCTAGCCACACCAGATGGCTTGATTGCATTTCTGAACATGTCTAATGGGCAGGGTGGAGATGGTTGTAGTGGAACTGAAGGAGAAAGGAGACTAGAATTACAAGCACACTTTAGGGAAATTTACCTAAAATGGGACCTTCATACCAAGAAACTTAGTTTATGAATCCCATGAGTCCCTGGGCTCATTGCCGCCTGTATGAATGTGTACTCTTGCCAAGGATAGAGGGCCTTTTAATTTTGATTTTCAAATAAAAGTACTGAGACCTTAGATTCCCCCCCATATAAATGCCAGCTTTTCTGCAGGAGCCAAATTCTGCTTCATACAGTGTCTCCTGGTGATTACCGCTTCAGGCACAAGGCGAGCCAAGCCCCAGGAGGCTTTGCTAGGCAAGGCGGGGACTAGTGTGGCCTGTGTTGATTCTCACGTCTGCTGGGGGTTCTCACAGCAGGAATCTGGTTTAGAAATGGAAAGAAGCCAGTCCTGTGTGGAGCACAAGCAGGAACATCCCAGATTTGGGGTTTTCAATAAGACTCAGCAGGAAGGAAGGGGAGAGAGGCCAAGGGCCGGGTGACCACAGTTCTCAAACTGTTAGATTCAGGCTTTCTTCTGTGCCACCCAGCTGAATGCTTGTATTAAGAGGCAGGGATGGTTGCTCCCCAGGTAGGGGAGGGTTTCAGTCTATTCACCCAGGAGAGGAAATTTTGTTGGCATGTGTTGTCGGGTTTTAGAAAGACTCTTTGAGAAGATGCCCACAACACTTGGAGCATTCATCTTTGGCACCATTAAGTATTAAGGACGTACTTCGAGGAGATGATCCTCTCATCGGCGAAAGGGCTGATGTTCCTCATGACTGACTGTTTTTACAGCCAGTGGTAATAGAGCTGGAGGAGCTTGTGGTATGGTAGGTGCCATTTGGACTCTTTATATAAATGTTTTACTGTTTGAAGTGTTGGAGGAGACGAAGACATAGTGGTTAAGTGGCTGAGCCTGGCTTTGACCTTAGGGAGGAGTTACTACCTACCTGTCTAACCACTGGGCGCCACTGCCCTGCAGCACCACAGTAAGCTTGCTCACAGTAGCACTGTATAGCCATGAACTAGTGTTGGAGATTCAAGGAATCCTAATTCTTCTGACTCCGTGATTGGTTCTTGAAGGGTTCTATTGTTGTGGGGATTGACTATGACTGCCAGGAGAGGATGGTCTACTGGACAGATGTTGCCGGTCGGAGCATCAGCCGCGCCAGCTTGGAAGCAGGAGCAGAACCCGAGACCATCGTAACCTCAGGTCAGTCAGCAGCTTCATTCTGTGGACACTTGGCAATACAGCTTATTGTACGTCATTGGCCTGTTGAATCCTGGTTTCTCCTGGTTTGATTTAAAGGGGAAGGTTAAGTACTGTGCAAGTTACTTTTGAGCTGCACAGGCCTTGCCCCTCTGTAAACAAACGCGTTTATATGGGAGAAACAGAAAGGTGATTCTAGGATGAGACAAACCGTCCTCAAAAGAAGTGGGTCACAGTAAGAATTCAGGGTCTGGCAGTTTATAGTGCCTGTCGCCACCACCGTGGTTGTGGGGAGCCACCAGAGTGGTAAGGTCTAGTACAGACCAGATAAGGTTGAAAAGGCAGCAGAAGGTGAAACCCTGTTAGCCTTGGTTCTGGGAACTTAAAGGCTCTTTTCTGCTTTGGATTCTGTAAGCTGTTTGGATAGGGTACTTAAGTTCACCTTTCACACCCCGCAGATGCCCTGTCCTGCCTTTATTTCCAGGTCTGATAAGCCCGGAAGGACTGGCCATTGACCACGTCCGTCGAACAATGTACTGGACAGACAGTGGGCTGGATAAGATAGAGCGTGCAAGGCTGGATGGCTCCGAGCGGAAGGTCCTCTTTCACACAGATCTGGTGAATCCACGGGCCATCACTGTGGATCCCATCCGAGGGTGAGCTGGCTTCCTTTGTTCTCCCAGTTCACCTGGAGATCTGTTTTGGAGCCTCTGGCTATTATATATGGCACGGGAAGGTCCAGACCAGAGTAAAAACTCAAATACACTGATTTACCAGAGAATATGTTGAGTCAAGGTGCTGCTAAGTATCAGGCATCCGTGTAGGCAAAAGCAGGCTCTTTTTGTTTGTTTGTTTGTTTGTTTTGTTTTTTCAAGACAGGGTTTCTCTGTGTAACAGTCCTGGCTGTCCTGGATCTCACTGTGTAGACCAGGCTGGCCTTGAACTCAGAGATCCTCCCGCCTCTGCCTCCCAAGTGCTGGGATTGAAGGTGTGCGGTCTTGTTTTTTTAAGGAGCTTGCATTGTATGAAGCAAGAAGTAAGATGACACACAAGTGAGAGCGTTAGCTTGGGGTGTGACGTGTTGTGTGGGCTCTGGGAACTGCCTGGATCACATGGTCACGGGGCAGGGCCTTGGGAAATGGCGGGTACACAGCGGGAAATGGCTTCCTTCAGCAGTACCCCGAGAAAACCTCGTTACAGCCACAACAGCGCTTTTCTTCCTGGATGGGGAGTGTACAAAGTCCAGATAAAACTGTTCCTTCTCCGTGACAGCTACTAAGGCTGTCCCCTGCGGTGTACAGGCCTGGGCAGGGGTCCCTGGGACTATTGAGATGCAGCTTCCATCAAACAACTACAGAGAAGCCCTTTAAGGCAGAGAAGAAAGCCTCAAAGGTGGTCCTGCATGCGAAGGCTCCTTATCTGCAGGACTAAATAACTCCTTGGGCCCTCTTTTGATAGTCCTTGGTGCTTAGTCTGAAAGGGCAGGAACTGAACAATGGTGCCTTGTTCGGTCATTACGCTCCAGGATTTAGATTCTAGAGGAGAATGTCAAAAGCAGCTGCCTTGACCCCAGGGTAAGTGCCATACATGTAACTAAGTCCTCCCAGCTTCTCGGAGGCTTAGCCGGTCATCTCCAGGGATGCCGCTCACTGTTTGGATCTCTGGCTCTTCCTGCCACCCGTAAGGAGAACAGTCACAGTGGAGGAGACTCACAGTTCTCTCCCTTTGCTGTGGGTCTCTGGGTTCAACTATAGACAAATATCTATAGATCCATGGAAGTTTCAGTACCTCTGCCCTGTTTGCAGATTTTAACAAGATACTGTTTTCTACACATTTTGTATGTTAGGTCAGAGTGTCTCTGTCCTGGTAACCAGCTGTAGGACAACTAAGGGTCCCCTTTAACGCGGGTATTTTTTCCAAGAAACTCTTTCTTTGTTCCTTGAATCCCACCCAATTCTATATAACAGTTCCCTTAGTTTCTACCACGAGAGTTTCCCTAACAAATAATTTCTTTGGATTGTAGGCCCAAGATCTAGTTCAAGATTTTAACAAATTAAGGGTTCCTGGGCAACTGCCATCAGGTGTCGTTAGAGGCAAGGCTCTAGACAGTTATTGACTCCCCACACGGTTGCAGTTGTTAGAAGGCCTCGGCAGCCCAAGAACATTTATTAACTGTAAAATATCTGGGTGGGGCTACACGAGTGTTGTTGGTAATGTCAAGAAGCTACCGCCGAGGTACTGGCCATGCCGCCATGATCAAGGCTTGGCTGAGAAGGTCCCCTCTTAAGTTCCCACGTGGGCCACTGGCAGACTTACGCCTCTGCCGGCTGTTGGGCACATGGATCTCTTCATAGGGTAGCTTGCAGTGTAGAATGTAGCTCCCCCTGTGGAGCAAGAAAAGGCACCCGACGAAAGCCAGGTTTAAAAAACTAATAGTGAAATGATATTCTGCATTCTACCATACTGTTCACCGGGAGCAAGACACCGAACTGAGATAGGGAGATGAAGGCTGTGACTACCAGGAGGTGGCAATCGGTGGTGGCCAGTGTGGCTGCTGCGTACCCGAAGCTGCATGGCTGACCTTTTTTTTTTTTTTTTTTTTTTTTTTTAAAGATTTATTTATTATATATAGAGTGTTCTGCTTGCATGTATACCTGCATGCCAGAAGAGGGCACCAGATCTCATTATAGATGGTGGTGAGCCATCATGTGGTTGCTGGGAATTGAACTCTGGATCTCTGGATGAGCAGCCTGTGCTCTTAACCTCTGAGCCATCTCTCCAGCCCATGGCTGACCTTTTGGGAGGTTTGTGTGTGTGTGTGTGTAGTAGGGTACTGGAGATTTAGTCTAGGGGCCTGTCCAGGCTAAGCTATATCAACCCCTGCACAACTGTTTGTAACAGTCTTAATTTAACATTTATCCACAGGAACTTGTACTGGACAGACTGGAATAGAGAAGCTCCTAAGATTGAAACATCATCTTTAGATGGAGAAAACAGAAAAATTCTGATCAACAAAGATATTGGGTTACCCAATGGGTTAACCTTTGACCCCTTCTCCAAACTGCTGTGCTGGGCAGATGCAGGTAATACTGGTAACATGGAGAACAGTGGTCTTCCTTACAGCAGTGTGAGCGCTATGGGGATTCGCCCATCTTTTAGATCTTTTGGGTTAAGTTTCTATCAGCACAGAGCATACTTAGCAGATCTGTAAGCTTTAAAAGAGCATTTTGCAGTGATTCTTACAGTGAGTTATCTGGGGTTCAAAGGGGAGCCTGACTGTGCAGCATGTCTGTCCTGCCCCCTGCCCCTGCTGTGAACTGTTGGAAAACTAAGTTGGAAGAAGTATTAGTTGCTGTTGACAATTGGATGAACTGAGGTTGGTCTACCTTCTGGGCCATTCTTATAGTTTCACTCTAAGATTTTATCACTTTGTGTGTTACGATCCTTTGCCAAGTGCTGTGAGAATGGCCTCCTTCAGGAGTGCATTAACACCAGGGTTATCTGTTTGTGGTTTACTGTGCATTACTAGAAAAACTCGAAGACATTGTATACCTCATTCTACTAAAGAAAGTTCTTGAATTTACTGAACATGCAACTGGGTGTTTTTAAAATCCAGTTGTCTGAACATTACGTTTTTTTTAAAGTATATGGAATTTAGACGTTTTTAGAAATCTGGAACATGAAAATTCTTGAATTCTTTTTTTTTTTCCTCAAAAATTCAAAGTGTAAAAATACCTACTACCATGCTCGTTTTCTTATATGTAGATATTTTCAACTTATAAATGTAGGCTTAAAATTATAAAAATGCTAACCTTTGATGCTCCCCCTTGGGAAGAAACTGCAAGATTTCAACAGATTATAGTGTTCCTTCCATAAAAGGATTTGAGTTTGAATATCTACTCAAAGCTAGAGTCAATCGGCAAGGTTTACAGTTCCTACTGTGGACTGTGGTGGGAATAAAACGCCCCATTTTTAAATTCTGCCTCTATTCCCCTGGAGGACTCTATCTGGCACCTCACTTTCCCCCTTGGATATCTTAAAAGGAACCAAGAAACTGGAGTGTACACTACCCGACGGAACCGGACGCCGTGTCATCCAGAGTCACCTCAATTACCCCTTCAGCGTCGTCAGCTATGCAGATCACTTCTACCATACAGACTGGCGGAGGTGAGCCCCACTCGGGAGCAGCCGCAGGGCCAACGAGTTCCGGGGAGCATGCTGTTTTAACCTGTCAACGACTCTAGTTAGGAAGCCATGTTCGGCTGTCTGTCTGTCCAGGGTCATCTCTGAAGTCATCTTTCCACCTCACCCTGAAATTTACTGGTGTTGCTTCAGGCAGCATATAAGTTGAAGACACTTGGTAATATACTGCTTAAAAAGAAGTGTTTACTTAAGTCTGTTCTTACAGAATGAGTACTTTTAAGTGGTATAAAGTTTAAATTTTCCTTTTTAAAAAGTCACATCAACAAGCTGGGCGTGGTGGCACACACCTTTAATCTCAGCATTCAGGAGGCAGAGGAGGTGGATCTCTGAGTCTGAGGCCAGCCTGGTCCAGAGTGAGTTCCAGGCCAGCCAGGACTGTTACAGAGAAACCCTGTCTCAACAAACCAAACAATAAGACAAATAGCGTCAACTGTCTACCTTAAAGACTGAAAAATAGTTTGGCTCTGAGCTTAGATTTTAAAACAAAACAGAGGTGCATGTCTGAGCCCTTTTCTTAGCTCCTGATTTTCACCTGAGATCTAAGTGCCATTCTTTAGACCCCCAGGACGTAGCCAAAATTGGGAACTGATTTAGCCACTAGCTCTTATGGCTACAAAATGTTAAATGAAATACATTCTGCTTGGTGCCCCAGGGTTTTGACTTACGAGGGCCAGGGAGGAGAAAACAGTCTTTGCATCTCCTCTAAGTTCCCAGGTGATACCTACCGGTGCAGGAGCTATGTCCAGAATCACTGGAGTTAGACAAATTGAATCAACTCATTTAGCTGAAGTTGTTCTTTTAATGTATAAGGAAAACTGCCGCCGAACTGTTGTCTACTGAAACTGTCTTGTGACTGGCCGTCCGTGACTGCCTCTCCTTCTCTTACTAGGGATGGCGTTATATCAGTGAATAAAGACAGTGGCCAGTTTACTGATGAGTATCTCCCTGAGCAGCGGTCTCACCTCTACGGGATCACTGCAGTCTACCCCTACTGTCCAACAGGTAAGTCCGTCAGCGCACGTCACGATACCCAGGAGAAGGGCTGTGCTAACACTACAAAGTGCTAACCCTACTGCTTTCCTTCCCATGTGGTTTAACTAATGAAATATCCGCTGCTGTCCCCTCCCTCACAGGAAGAAAATGAACATAAAATGTATAGGAAGATTTCAAGTTTACAACAAGAATCTTGACCTAAGAACATTTACTACAAAGGCAGTGAAAGAGGAATTGGCCGCTCTGAGCTCTGGGCACACAAGATGAGCATTTCCAGTGCAGCGAGACTAAGTCTAGTTTGTGAAGTGTATACCTCAATCATTACTACTGTATTTTTAAAAACAAAGGTTATCAGAAGTTTAAAATAGAATTTTAATCATTGCTTATTAAAGCAACTTTTTGTAAACACTTATTTAAAAGACCAAATTCATTCGACAAAGAACCAAATAAGAGTTTAAGACACTAAATCTGGCTTTTGCCATGGAGTCTACCTGATCAGGAAAAGTAAAACACATGACTGGTTATGAAAATGTATTCCTAAAGCCCACTGAGAACCCTGTAACAGAGAAGATGATGCTGGTCACAGGGATGATCCAGCCTATTTATACTTCCCAGCAAAAGTCAGTCCTCAGACTTTATTTATATTTAAGGTGCTAGAATGATCCCCTAAGTGCCTCTACAGAAGCATCCCTCAGAAGTATTCCATGTAAAATACCAAAGATGTAGCAGTTCTTAAATTTTCTATAACTCCAATAAAGTATTTTACAGCTTTCTTGTGGTCTAAAGATCTGTATTGTCTCCACGACAAAGTTATGGGTTGGGATGACTCTCTAACCGTAAAGGAGGATGCACAGTAATTATAGAAACAGGATACATTACTTCAAAACAAAGCAAAACAAAAAACTCTTTACTTTCCCCAACTTTATTAAAGAAAAAAAGCCGTGGTGGTAAATCTCTAGAACACGGGCAATCTCCTGGGATTCCTCCCTTGAAAATGTGACATTTGATTCCCGAACACATGCCGGTGTAGACGGTTCCCATCACACGAAGCAGGCAAGAAGCTGAAATCCTGATGTGCTCATCTTCCAACCTTCCCCAGTCTGTGGTCTGTCTTTGGATCAGCAATGATGGCCTGAACGGCTACTATGGCTTCGTTAATCTTCGTCTGTAGCTCTCTGAGCTCTTCTATGTGCAGCAGCCGCAGGATCTGAGCAGCTTCGTTAAGAACTGCATCTGTCATAAGACAAGAACACTGCATCCATCTCTCTCTCCCTCCCTCCCCCCTTCTCTCTCTGAATGGTTTCTGTGCTTCCAGCTACCCGCTTATACCTCAGAACACCACCAACTCCCTCAAAATAGCTTGACTTAAAATAACTTACCTCCTGTGTCAAAGCCAAGAATATGTTTGTCTAAAGCAACAGGTAAGCCCTTTAAAAAAATGACAAAACAAGACTATTTAGTTAGTCCCTTTTCTCATTTGAAACTAAAGAGCACCTGGTTATTCGGTGTAAGGACTATACAAGGTACCCTGTGAAGAACAGGCTTTCCCTGTCACAGCACCCAGGAAAGAGTGCTCTTCAAGCCCACCCAACCTTTTGAACTGGCCTCTAAGAGCCCTTATTACAAAGACTTAGTGCTGCTCAGGAAGGAGGACTGAGCTAAGCCAGTGCCCTGCAAATTAATTACAAGTGATACTACAAAGTATACAAAAAAACATACAATTGTCTTCAGTCAGCTTGTTTAACAGATATATGTGTTTAATGTTTTATTGTAAGAAGTTACTTTGATATCATCTTAGTCAAATGGCTTAATTATCCAACTCATTAGCACCTACATCTAGATATTTCAGGGATGATGATACTAAACTACAGTAACTTTATAATAAGTCTAGGCTTCCTGCTGATAAAAAGTATCTCAAGTCATTAGCAGTATTTAGTTACTGTAAATTTCTTACCTAATCTAACATACTCCACCTAGGCTCTATCTGCTTTACCAGGGCTAATAACTTACACAATGAATGGGAATTCAGAACAAAGTAAGAGCAGACTTGTCCTGAATGGCTGTGTGTATCATCTGGCCTGCCAACAGACCACCAAGGAACAGCTACCCCTGAAGTCAACACAGCCCTCAAATATTAGTCAGGAATGTAATCTGAAGCGACAAACTGAATCGCTGAAGATGAAGCTAGGTTCTCCTCTGCAACAGAGGGGAGTTCTGGCTCAGCATCATTTCACACTGCCTCCAAACCAGAGACATCATTTTGGTGAATGAATGACTATGAAGCCAGAACAATCTGCTGCTTGTTCTACAGTGTGGGTGAAGTAACTGATCTTTGATCCAGTTTCCAGTGGCCAACTCATACATAATTAAGCTAGTAAGACCCTTTGGTAGAAAGCTGAGTGTCTTTCAGAAGCGCCTCCACTGCACTGCCCTGGAATCAGCAGCCCTTCACCACTGCTGGACTTGGCTACAGGGGTCAGAGGACAAAGGGCATTGGAGGACAGGAGAGAGGGAATGGGGTGGGGGCAGGCACAGAGCATTCTCTAGCATCTGTGTAGTAAGAAGGGACCATTATTGGAACTGCAGCTGCTACTCTTTACCCAACAACACTCTCTGCATTGTGGCTTTGGGGAGACTTCATTTTTCTTGTTTCCTTTCTTTGAGAGAGGGTCTTACTATGTAGTCCAGGCTGATTAAATCTTACTCCTCCTCACCTGGCATTATCAGGGATATCTGAACTGGCGGTATAGTTAAAATATTCCAGTAGCAGCTGGGCAGTGGTGGCACACGTCTTTAATCCCAGCACTCGGGAGGCAGAGGCAGGTGGATCTCGGTGAGTTCGAAGCCTGCCTGGGTTACAGAGTAAGTTACAGGAGGCACAAAGCTACACAGAGAAACCCTGTCTTGAAAAACCAAAAAAAAAAAAAAAAAAATTCCAGTAGCATTCTTCAAGGAGGTGGTGGTCATGGCATACTGAACAAAATGAGATAAATTACGAAGACTCACAAGTGTGAGGATGGGATCTAGACATAACAGGACAGTAGTGTGTCCTGCCTTTCCCACCATGCATCAAAACAATCCAATACATTTCACAAGGCTAAATCCCTTTTCCACTGGGCACATGCCTCAGTTTGCAGACCGTGAATGGATGACTGAGACATGCAATTCCCTGCTCACCTGTCTGAACCTCAGTCACTGAACACTGAATTTACTTAAGAACTGAATTCAATTCACACATAAGTCAGCTATCCTTTCTCCTGCTCCAACAGAATGAATATCTTTTTTTTCCCTTTGGTTTTCCGAGACAGGGTCTCTCTGTGTAGCCCTGGCTGTCCTGGAACTTTGTAGACTAAGCTGGCCTCAAACTCAGAGATCTGCTTGCATCTGCCTCCCATATGCTAGGATTAAAGGTGTGTGCCACCACGCCTGGCCCAGAATGTGTTCTCTTAAGAAAACGGTAAGTTTGAATGCTTGCAATAAAGAAGAATTTCCATTAGCTGGCTTAGAATCTTAAGAAACACACGTACCTCTTTTGTTTGATTTGCTTTAGCAACTGCATCCTGTGTTAGACGCTCCTGAACCAAAATGCGAATTGCCTAGGAAACCCAAAAACACCATACTTACTATTTTACCAGAGCACTAATACACAATGCTCACCCCTACCCCAAATGCTGGGGTTGGACCCAAGTTCTAATGCACACCAAGCAGCTGTGGGATGATGCTTTTGTACACTGGTTTAATAAATGCTGTTTGGCCAGTAGCCAGGCAGGAAGTATAGGCAGGATAAAAAAAGCAGACAAGGAGAATTCTGAGAAGAGGAAGGCTGAGTCAGGAGATACCAGCCTGCCATCCAGGGAGCAGCATGTAATGGCACACAGGTAAAGCCACGTAACACGGGGTGACGTATAGATTAACAGAAATGGGCTGAGTTTAAGTGCAAGAGCTAGTCAGTAGTTAGCCTGACCTAATGGCTGAGCAGTTTTAATTAATATAAGCTTCTGTGTGTTCACTTGGGTCTGAGCGGCTGTGGACCGGATGGGACACAGGAAAACTTGCAGCTACACCAAGCAAGCACTCTACCATGAACTACATCAGCCCTTATTATGCTGACTTTTGTGCCTGGCAAACCTAAGATACCTTCTATAGTATCACGACTACTGGAATGCCTAACAAGATAAAGGTGTATCTAGACCTAGGACTTCACAAAGCTTGTTACAGCTACTATATGTACTTAGGGATTTTCAAAGTTTGGCAAAAGTACCCCAAATACACTGCATTATCTGCTTCTCCTCCCCCTTAGTTTATGACTGAAGCTGATGTGACCACTGTGGGACTGTCCCAAAGAAATCTGCACACTGGACTAAGCAGAGAACAAAACTTTCAAACAGCTAACTTTAACTAACAACAACTTGATGTCTTTAGCATCCAAGCTGGGCTGAGAAAATCCACTCGGATTCAACATGAATATTCTATTAAGCTAAGAACACTACTTTCCTTGTTGAAACTGTCCATGTAACCCACATAATTCTAATAAGTAGGATAAATTATAATCCCTTCTGGGTAGAGGGAAGTTTATTCAATTTACTATGAAGTGCTTTACAGTGACTTTCACTCTCGAGGTCTCAAGGCTTTTCATTTCCTACAAGAGTAGTTATCTAACAGTCTCTAAGTCTACTACTTGCATTCTCCTGCCCCACAGCAGAGATTTTATGGAATGTTTTTCCTTCCTCAAAGAATGTTCTTCAGGTAGCTGTGTTTCTTGATGGAGGGACATAAATTGAATTGTTTATCTAGAAGGGAAAGATGCTGAAGACGAGATATTTGTTTCCTACAGAGGTTTTGCTGTGTGGCTAAATTCACCATTAGTGATGTGGCATTTCCCCTTCCTCACAACACACTCAACTCTCATCTGACTGAACAGAGGTGGCCCTGCCACTGTCTGTGTCTTGGATGTTTGTTATCTTCTTCTAGGTCTCAGTTTCTTTGGTTTTGGTTTTTTGAGACAGGACTTCTCTGTAGCTTTGGAGCCTGTCCTGGAACTCACTCTGTAGGCCAGGCTGGCCTCGAACTCAGAGATCCACCTGCCTCTGCCTCCCGAGTGCTGGGATCAAAGGCGTGTGCCACCAACACCTGGCTAGGTCTCAGTTTCTTAATGAAACTTGTTTCTTTTGGTGTGAGGTGCAAGTGTGTACGTTTGTGTGTACCTGTGCATATGGGTGTGCATGCACGTCTGTAGAGATTAAAGGCTGGCACTGGGTGTCTCCCAGTTGCTCTCAACCTTTTTTCAGATTAGCCTTTCTCTACTAAATTGCCTTTATATATTTGTCAAAAATAAAATTCGGGCAATGATCCATGTGAGATGGCTCACACTGATTTGGCTAGGCTGGCTGGCCAGCATGCCACAGGGATCCACTGTCTCTGCCTTCCCAGAGGAGGTTTTTGTGCCTGTCTTTCCACGTGGGTTGAGTTCCAAACTCAGTCCTTTTTTTTTTTTTTTTTTTTTAAAGATTTATTTATTTATTATGGATACAGTGTTCTGCCTGCATGTATGCCTGTAGACCAGAAGAGGGCACCAGATCTCATTACAGATGGTTGAGAGCCACCATGTGGTTGCTGGGAACTGAACTCAGGACCTCTGGAAGAGCAGTCAGTGCTCTCAACCTCTGAGCCATCTCTCCAGCCCCCAAACTCAGTCCTTAGGCTTATGCATTAAGCACTCTACCAGCTGAGCCAGCTCCGTAGGCTCCCAGTTTTTGTTTTCTTGCTTTTTTTTAAAAAAGTATTTCTCAGCATAATTGTTAATAGGATTGAGTGAAATTTTATTTCTGCAAAGACAAAACACATTTGTGTGCACACAGTTAATGCTTGGATACCAGCTTACTGCTGGGTAATGTGAAACAGAAAAAATAATGATGTGTGTTCTAGGACCCACATTCTTCTGAATTTCTATTTATCAGCCCATCATAAACTTAGGTTAAAAATAAATAGTAATAAGTAATAAATAAATCTTTAAAAATAAATAGCATATTGAAAAGTGATGATTCTTCTACATATGCAGTTTCTGTCTGTCAAGAATAAAATGGGCAGCTTACCTTAAGCATTACCAAGTAATCATCATGACGCTGAATCTGAAGGAGGTTAGCCAGAGCCATGACACCAGCCTTAAAATCAGGATTATTTACTGTAAAAGATTAAAAGTGAATAAGCAAAAACCTTACAGCTCTGCAAACATCCTCATTACTTATCTGAACACACAAGGATACAAAAGTACCAGCTTTCTGGACGGACTCATCTCTAGTCTTTCTGCTGCTTTCGAGGAAAGCCGTGAAGCAGTGCACCATATCAACAGGGAATGAGTGCGAGGTCTCCTCAGCAATCTCACCAGCCCCATCAAGCAAGTTCATAAATGACTAATTTAACACTGAGTCTGCCCTGGAGTGGGCTGCAACGCCCATTACAGACGCTTAACTCTTCCCAAAGCTATTAATTTTATAGTTTCCCAGTGCTTTTCTGTGCACAGCAGCTCTGGAGTATACAAGCAGCTCATTCACTCTCAAGACTAACTTGTACTTCAGGTCACAGTGACTCAGTCGATGAAAGCAATATTTAATACACCACACTCTAGGTAATTTTTATAATCTTCACCCTTTAAAAGGGAATTACTAAAGTGCATGTGGGATTGAAATAATGAAACATTTTGTCACCTGTCACTAGGTCAGGAAGGTGACCAATGACTGGCACCATGAATAAGAAATCAAGACCCAAATTCCCAGCATTTTAGCGTTCAAATCCTCAGTGGTGGGGGTGTGGAGAGAGCACGCTGCCACCGATAATGAAATACGGCGAGAAGGCAGTGAGTGTCCCTCCTGTCCGGCACTCACTGAGGAACACCAGCCTGCACTCTACAAGCCCACTGTCCCCGTGGGTCGCGTACTCACCGTCCAGGTTGATCAACGGCTCTGCGTTTTTAGCTGCGTTGTCGGTATTTTTCCTGTTATCAGGTACTAAGTCCTTGTATTTTTCAGCTATAAAAAACAGGCAACTTAAGGCAAAATAATTGCAACTTAATGTTAAAATAAATATTATTTACTGAATTTAGCTAAGCCATTATGACATCCACTCAAAATCATACTTTGCTACATACACAAAAATTAAAAAAGGTAAGGAACTTTTTTTTTTTTTTCCTTTTTTTTTTTTTTTGGTTTTTCGAGACAGGGTTTCTCTGTGTAGCTTTGCGCCTTTCCTGGAACTCACTTGGTAGTCCAGGCTGGCCTCGAACTCACAGAGATCCGCCTGGCTCTGCCTCCCGAGTGCTGGGATTAAAGGCGTGCGCCACCACCGCCCGGCAAGGTAAGGAACTTTTTGATTAAGCTGAAATCTTGCTTACTGGGACATTGGACACAAGTTTCTTCCCATTAATGTTTCTGAGATAAGGCTGGCCCTGAACTCTGACCCTCCTGCCTCTACCTCCCAAACACATGAATTATAGGAATAAACTTCCCTATATATATTTCAACATCTAAAGTTTAGGAAATAAAGTCTTTAAAACCTTGGTCTTAAATTTGCGACAGAAGAACAGACACACACACACACACACACACACACACACACACATACACACACACACGAGTTACCCAAAATTAAACAGAAGCAGAGCAAGGTGGCAATATACCCATGTCCCCAGTTACAGAGACCAAGTAGGAGGGTCACAAGTTGCAGGCCTGCCTGAACTACAAATCAAACTCAGCAACACTGTGGGCAACTTGGCAAAAACCTGTCTCAAGGTTGTTTTTTTGTTTTGTTTTGTTTTTCAAGACAGGGTTTCTCTGTGTAGCTTTGCGCCTTTCCTAGAACTCACTCTGTAGCCCAGGCTGGCCTCGAACTCACAGAGATCCACCTGATTCTGCCTCCCAAGTGCTGGGATTAAAGGTGTGCACCACCACCGCCTGGCTCAGGTTTTAAAAAAGAACATTAGGTGGAAAGTAAAAAAGTTTTCCCCAAAATCTTTCCAATACTAAAATACTGCTTTCAACCCAAAAAACAAAACCATGTAAAAATACACAAATTTAAAATGTCATGGAAATTAAAAATTCTGAAGGCATTTTCTTTTTACTTCAAAAATATTTAAAAGAAGTAACAAAGAAACTTCATGCCAAAATCGGCTTCTCAGATCCTGGTATAAGAAAACTCTTTGCAATGTTATAATTTTCCTAATAATCTAAACTTTAAAAGGTAGTGAGATTTAAATCAGATTTTAGTCACTTTGATTGGCATGTGATCGAAAAGTCTTTAGTAATAGCAGGGCACACACACAAAAATTGCAATGATTTTAACGAATGTAAGTTGTTTAAAGTCACGAACACCAGCGCCTCCTGCTGACGAAGGCCAGCATGGCTGCCGTAGCCAGGCCGGGGTCTCTGCTGGGACAACGCTGAGACTGAGGATTAAACAAAGCCTGTCGGTATTATTTATCTTTCGGCTCCTTCCTTTTTCCAATACAAAAATATCGCATTTCACACACAAGCTTTTATTGAGACCACACTATCTGAGAAAGGAGAGCATTTGCTAATCAGCGGCGGGGACACAGCACCAGCCACCAACACTGAAGGCAAGTGTCAAACACAACAAATGCAATGAGAAAAGGCAAGGGGACGGATGAGAATCCACCTGGGAGCAGCCAAAGATCAGCTCTGATAAGGTCCACGACACTAGGATACTCTCCTGCAAATGACCCCTGTGGGTCGTTATTCACCCCAGGGACTCTTGAGGAATGAGGGATAAGAGACTTAGAAACAGAAAGTAAAGAAACAGAGAGAAAACACAAGATAGACTCGGGTGGGCCTGGATCCTTATCCACCGGTCCAGAACTTTATTCCTAAGGTCTATTATAACAGTGCCAAGGGGTGCAGTAAAAGTCCTCCCCCTTGCTAGTTACAGTCAAGTGTAGACCCTTACAAACACCTGGTACCCAGGCCGGTGGTTCAATCATCCTCTTATTCAGTCCTGCCAGGTACAGCCACTGGGAAACCTAGTGGGCTCCAACAACCTCCCACACAGTTACTACCAACCCAGAGAAGGAAACAGAAAAAAAACCTCTAAAGGCTCTAACCATTAACAAGACGGAGGTCGCAAGGCTTATAGTCCCACTTATTCCACAATGGAAAGAAACCACAGGGTTGTTTGTATTTTCAAATCAAACTGAAAGGCTTTTTTTTTGAGAACGGGAAACTGATAATGATGAGAAGATGTAACTAGAGCCGTTCTTTAGAAGGAAGCTGCATTCTAAACACATTTGAAAGTTAGTCGGTGGACCATGCAGCTGGGAACAGAAGGCCGAACCACTGGGACACCAGTTACCACAATCAACATCAGAAGCTGGGCGACAGCAGCAGGAGCAGAGGTGATGGAACAGACGGGCAAAGAGGACAGGAGGGAGAGAGAGGCTGAACACCAGACAGGTTTCAAAGCCAACTACCACGGAACGGAAAATGACAGTACCGTGAAGGGAAAGCAAACTGTAAGGGACGGAAGTGAAGCAAGGTGCTCGGCCTAAAGCTGAGACGTCTAGTGAAAGGCAGCAAGGGTAACGAGAGGCTGTGCTTTACTCTTGGCTCTAATACTCAAAAGCTTCCAGCAATAGAGCAATGTGCCACAGCACGACCAGCACAGTACAGACACGCTGGCCCACGTATGTTTACACTACATACCAGACACACTAGAAGGCTTTTCTCCTGTTAAATGCTGAACAGAGCAAGCCATGGAACTTGTGTGTTGCTACCGCCAAGTACTTCAGGCAAATAAGAGGACCCTTTCGGTAACCAGTACTCCAAACCCCGTGGGTTCTGAGGCTGGCTAAGGGCAGACTGTGGAAGCTGGCAAATTAACCACAGTAATGTTTCTTTGTTAAGACATTCAGTTAACCTTTTTCAGGAATCAATTTCCAAATTCTAAAAGAAAAATGTAAGCATCAAAGAAACAATAAAGCACATTCCACTTCTTGTGATAAAAATAAACCAAAAGTAAAATACAAAACAAAGAAGTATTTCCACAACCTTCTTTCTCCTCTTCAACCACCCAGAGCACCAAACTAAACACGGCTGGGGGTGCTGGAGAGACGGCTCAGAGGTTAAGAACACTGGCTGCTCTTCCAGAGGTCCTGAGTTCAATTCCCAGCACCCACATGGTGGCTCACAACCATCTGTAATGAGATCTGGCGCCCTCTTCTGTGTATATAATAAATAAATCTTTAAAAAAAAAAAAAAAAAAAAAAAAAAAGAGCTTGTTAAACAGGGCTGGAGAGGTGACTCAGCAGGTAAGAGCACTGGCCAAGGACCTGGGTTCGAGTCCCAGCACCCACACGGCAGCTCACAGCTGCTTCAAACTCTAGTTCCAGGAGCTCTGATTTCCTTTTCTGGCCTCCACAGACACCAGGTATGCTTCGATGCACATACAACTAAAAGTAAAAATCCTTTTAAAAGCCCCACAAGCCCACACCCACACTCATGTTCCCCACAAAACATACCGTTATCTCCATATTCAAGTCTAACAGCCAAGCCAAGAAGCCAGTCAATTGCTTCTTGCCGCTCCTGAATCTTGAAAGGACAGTTAACATCTCTAAGATACTGTAAAGGGAAGAGCAAAAAACCATTTATTTCATTATCAGACAGCAACAGAACTGAAGAAAGCAGATCTGACAGAGGACCCAGTTTGGATCTTTAAGAATTTCTTGTAACATCTGTATTATTAATATTGTGAGATAGTGCCTTATGCAGCCCAGACTGGCTTGGAACTCCTAACCTGATTCTCTCTCATCCAGCTCCCAGGTACTGGGATTACAGTGTATATCACCACATCTATTATTATTAAACCTTTGTCATAATTATACAGCTCAGGAGAAGAAAACATTTAAGAGTACCATTTTAAGGAAAACAATGAAATATCCCCTTTTAAAAAATGTTTGCGTTGGGAAATCCCAGGAAGGACAGCTGGACTCCAGAATAACCTCACTGGACGAGGAACCTGCAGTCTGGAGAAATCTGATACTCGTCAGTGGCTACACAACTTAGATCTGGGACCAGAACCTTAGCTTTGATTCCAGGTCCCAGTGCACAGGGCAATTAGATAACATGATAAAGTCCTTTAAAAGAAGGACAGACAATTCAGTCAGCTCTGGAACTTCAACTTTCACATATAAATGTCATATACAAATGCTTAACCGAGCAACCATGGAACACGTGCTGGCTACCGCCAAGTACTTAGGCAAACAAGACAACCCTTCAGTCTCTTAGGAGCTGAAAGTCCATCCTAGCAACAAAGTTTTCAGTCAAAACTTCAGGGATAACTTATGAATTGACACTTTCTAGTCACAATTCATTTTCTAAGCAAAGATTTTATTCCTTTAATAAACCAAATAAATCTCATTCACAAGATTTGGCCATGATCAAAAAACACTTGTCAGAGCCAGGAGTGGTGGCGCACGCCTTTGATCCCAGCACTAGGGAGGCAGAGGCAGGCTTTTCTCTCTGAGTTCGAGGTTAGTCTGGTATAAAAGAGAGTTCCAGGACAGCTAGGGCTGGAACAAGACAGAGAAACCCTGTCTTGAAAAACCAACAACAAAAAAACTTGTCAGTACTAATGTATTTTAAGAATACAATTTACAACTTAAAATCTAGAGGTTATCACCGAATAGATGTTTTCAAATACGTCCTAAACAATGACATTCCTGATAGTATTTGGGTGACCTATGATTTATCTTACGCTTAGTCTGAGTCTTTTATACAAGCAGCTGTCTTTAAGTTCTGCATACTTTTCATCATCTGTACCTTTCACATGAAGGAACAGCCGCAGAGACGGAGTGAACAAATAGAAAACACCAGTATCGTACTTTAAAATCTTTTAGCCCACTGAAAATTGAAGAAAATTGAAGGGTAAACAAAAATAAACCAGTAGAAGTAGTGACAGTGGCCATAAGCATGTCAGCCTTGTTATGGTAAACGCTTGTGGGGACAGGTGTATCAGGCACACTGCTCACGAACAAGAGTGTGAGGAGACAGGTGCCACCATCACTCCCATTCACTGATGTCACAATCATGTGATTTTTATCAAGTTTTGAAAACAATTCTTTCTGAATAATATAGCTAAAATGAAAATAAATCAATAGGAAACCTAATTCTAGTCACAAAAATATCCACACAGAGCTTTTTAGAACCATTTCTATCAAATACAAGGACATCTACCTGTACATTAGCTATAAGAATAAACATGTCAGCTTCAAGTTTTCAGACATGTCAATTACATTCTTTGTTTTTTGTTTTTGTTTTTTCGAGACAGGGTTTCTCTGTGTAGCTTTGGAGTCTCTCCTGGATCTCACACTGTAGACCAGGCTGGCCTCGAACTCACAGAGATCTACCTGCCTCTGCCTCCCGAGTGCTGGGACTAAAGGCGTGAGCCACCACCGCCCAGCCAAAAGGATAGTCTTGTCGGGGAATTGAACCCTGGTCTCCCGCGTGACAGGAAGGGATACTCACCACTATACTAACAGGGATGATGACCAATTACATCTTTTAATAAGAGCACTGTGGTGGTGTGAATGAGAACGGGCCCCATAGGCTCATATATTTGAATGCTTGGTCCACAGTTGGTGGAACTGGTTTGGGAAGGACTGGGAGGATTGGACTATCTTGTTGGAGGAGGTGTGTCACTGGGGGTGGGCCATCCTACCCCACAATTCCCAGGTAGCTGTCTGTCTCCTACTTGAGGATAAGGATGTGAGCTCTCAGCTACTGCCCCACTGTCAAGCCTGACTGCCTCTGCCATGTTCCCCGGATGACAGTCACAGACTCATCCTCTGAAACTGTAGGCAAGCCCCCAAATAAATGCTTCACTTTATAACTTGCCTCAGTCATGGTGTCTCTTTATAGCAATAGAAAGGTGACTGAGACAAGTACTCCAAAGTCTATTCTTGCATGTCTGTGTCTACTGTAACTCCAGCTCCAGGAGATCTGACGCACTCTTCCGGTGTCTGTGGACACCCAACAAACGCATGCACAGGGACACATACATAAAAATCAGAGTAGACAACCCTATTAAGGGATGTCGTGCCATTTAGAAAATGATGTTTAAACTAAATTCTGAAAGCTTGGTGGGAGGACATAATATAACTTGTTTTAAAAATCAAAAGAGCAGCCAGGCGGTGGTGGTACACACCTTTTAATCCCAGCACTGGGGAGGCAGAGGCAGGCAGGTCTCTGAGAGTTCAAGGCCAGCCTGGTCTACAGAGTGAGTTCCAGGACAGGAACCAAAACTACACAGAGAATCCCTGTCTGAAACTCCCCTACCCCACCCCCCAAAAATCAGAAGATCGAAATTTGAAATCCATGGAATTCGCTTTACTTATACTGATCTCTATGATATCTTGAAAGAACATAGAAACTTTCAACTCAACTTCCTGATTCATTACCTTTTCAAAGAACTTGGGCCAGTCACTGCTGTGGATGTTTCTCAAGTTACCTCTGTCTTCAATCTTGTAGTGTCTGATTTTCTGGTCTTCAAGCCAAACAATAAAGTTTCTAAATTCGGTTTCATCTGCAACAAAAGCATCACATACCTAGTGATCCTCTGTGACTTTCCTGCCTGCAAACATGAAGTGAACTGACCCCTCAAGAGACATAAGCAGCAGTTCAAAGGTCAGACTCTGGAACCATAGTCACTGCGATGTACTCAAATTCTGGGTGGCCCTCAGAAAACTGGGTCCACTTTCTAAGCTTCAGATTCTTCAGATAAAAGACAAGGGTCATAATAATGGGACTTATTGCATGGGGCTATTTTGAGTATTAAATGAATTAAACATGCACGAAACAAGTGTACTTTGGCTCTTTCAAAGTATAAAGGTTTTGCACAGGTTAACGCTCAGAAGCAAGTCAATGGTGTAAAATAAACAAGAAATAAACGAGTAGAACACCCTGAACGCAAATACGAAAGTTAGTAGAAAGTGTACTGTTACCAGGATGCATTTGCTTCCTTAGACTTTTCCCAAAATACTCGGAAAAGACCCTCATTTTACATGTCAGAGAGCTGAGACTCAAACCCCAATTTCGGATCTACCACCACCCACCCATCAAGCTTTGAGTCAAAGGCCGAGTACAACACCAGGATAGACCCTGACACGCTTCCAGGGGCCAAACGCTGCTGCCCGGGCTTACAAACTGCCTTCTACCTGGGCGTCCTGTACGGTGGAATGAGGCCCTGGTCCCCGCCGCACTCCCCGTCTCCCATTGGCCGGCAGGACTTTAAAACCAAGCGTCTTTTTCTGGACTATCCCATCCCCTGGCAGCCGGCCACTAACTTTCTGCGCGCCCCGAAGGCCTCCCCGGCCCCCGGCCCTGCCCCGCTGCCCCAGCAGGTGCCCGCCGAGCCGCCCCGGGGGCCGGGAAGCGTGCCGCGGGGCGGCGGCGGGGTAGCGGCTGCCGGGTCGCCGAGTCCGGGTCCGGGCGGACTGGGGAGGCGCCGTCTCCGGGCCCCGCGGCCGCCGCCCACCTTTGCAGTTGAAGCCTGCGGGGTTGTGGTAGTCCAGGGCCGTGAGCTTGCGACGGAACATGGTCCCCGCTGCTCGCGCTGGCCGCCCGGGCCTCCGCCGGGACAGGAAAAGAGAGGTGAGGCGGGCGGCGCAGGCACCGGCGACGCGGCGAGAGGGCGGGGCGGCGGCCGACGCTCCGGACGGACGGCAGCCGGCGCCAATCGCGGCTTAGGAACGCCCGAGGCCGGCGAGCGCTTACCAATCAGCGCTGCGGCTGGGGAGGCGGGGCCACGTCGGGGCACGTCGACGCTCAAATAAACTTTATTGTCAGCTTCCTAGTTGTACAATGGAGCGAAAGCGGGGCTGGAGCCGCTTAACTCCTTTTCTTGTCACAGGAGGCAAACACTAAAACTGAAAAACAAACTAACAAGAAACGGTGCCTGTAGGCTTTCTGCGATCGGCTATAGCTCTCACTGGCTCAGAGTTGCTGCTTAATATTTTGAGCGTATTAATTGCTCCTCCTTGAACGCTAGTAAAGCAAAGACCGAAAAGAAAGGTCCCTGCAGGAGATCTTTCGGACTAGTTGGAGTGATGCACAGAAAACATACAACCCCAGTGTCATATTTCAATTTGTCACCAACCAGAGTGAAGTCGGAAATCAGGAGCCGGCCTTTCCTTCCCCTAAACTCTCAGTCACTGTCTCCTATAGGCCATTAATTCCGGCCCTCTCTCCTGTCTCACATCCTTTCTATCCTCTCTAGTCCCTGGCTGTGACCTCAGATCAGGCCCCAATCACTTTTGCTGACTCTTAATTACCTCACTAGTTTCCTAGAGCCAGTCTTGTCCTTTCTTTTGTTCTTGTATGTGCATTGGTATTTTGCCTGAGTGTTTTATGTTTGTGTGGGTGTTGGATTCCCTGGAGCTTTTTCTAATTATTTCCTCACTCTGCAATGCAATTAATTGTCGAAAAACGCTCATTTAAAACGTTCTGCTTTAAAGGAAAAAGGCACAAAGCTACACAGAGAAACCCTGTCTCGAAAAACCAAAAAAAAAAAAAAAAAAAGTTCTGCTTTTAGCACAGGTGTCAGTGGTTGTGGTCTGAGCTGATTGTTTCCAGGTTCTTGGCCGCTTATCCAAAGAACTGGAAATAAGGGCTTACACAAATTTGCAAAAGCAAAATAGTTTTATTTGGAGCAAATCTATAGTGCAACATACAGAGGGATAGCAGGCCACGTAAGTGAGAATACGGAGGATTTCAGGCTACACCCTGGGTCTCTCTGATTTCACGGAGTCCAAAGGAAGGAGGGGCTGGTTACTAGTATTGGTGATTCTTTATTTTAAGTGATAGATTAGGTTATATAATCATTTCTCTACTGCTCATGTCCCTTCCCATAATGCATCTGGTTTTAATTATGTGGACAGGCGTAAGATAGTAAATAAGAGATTATCCTTAAAGGGTTATTAGAGGACATAGTTTTCCCTTAACTGTGCTTGTACCCCAAACCAGTTCAGGCTGGCTTGGCCCTTCTAATCTTTATACCCCATACATTGGGAATATACTTGAATAGAAATGGTTTAAGTATGATTGTTACTCAGGGTGAAAAAAAACATTATTATTTGCAGATGGACATACATATAGCTTGATGGAAGCTGGGGGAATTGAAGGGGTTCTGAGGTACTAGGTGAACTGTTTGGAGAGGGGTGTGTGTGTGTGTGTGTGTGTGTGTGTGTTACATGCAGGTGAAGGAACAAGGCTGCCAAGTGCATTATTGTAAGAGGGGACATGTGTAGAACCCCAAACCAAATTGGGGTTCTGAGATAAACTCTCTCCTATGCTTGCCTGCCTCAGTAGTCACCCATTGTGTTCTAGAGACAAAGCGTTCTTGCTAAATTTAAGATCCTTCTTCTCATCCTAGAAGCAAATTGTTTTTCCAACACTGGAGAGCAGTGGTGAGCAAGACAGACTGGCTGTCGACTTTGATTCAGTTTAAAAGGCCAAAAGGGAGAGACAGAGATAGAAATATAGAAATAGAGAGAGAGAGATGGGGCGAGGAGAGGACGTAGTAACTGTGACTTAAAGACTGTGAGGAGTTCACTTGCAGTCAAAATGATAACTTATTTTTCTGGAGGAAGATGTGCAAAGGCAAGCAGTGAACAATGGGGTTGAGAGGGGAAAACACTTCCGGAAGCTGGAGGAAGGCAGTGACAGCTGGTGAGACTGTGGCCACAGGCAGGGGCTTGATCAAGAAAGGCCTCTCACGGAAGCTGAGGGGTGCCATCGAAGCTCTTGGAGCTAAGTCAACTATACATTTCACGTTAGTTTAGGAGTGGATAATTAAAGTTTTCCTCTGTGGAGCATACAAATGAGGAAGCTGTGGTCTCTAATTTCAGGAAGTATAAATGTAATAAATAAATAAATAAATAAATAAATAAATAAACAAACAAACAAACCCAGGTAAGTAAATAAATGCTTCTAATCTGGAGCCAGAGAGTGATAAGTGAATAATGAGAAGTATCAAGTATGCCGTAAGGCCAGAGTTCAGTTGTAACGGGGCTTAGCAAGACAATTCATATTTTCCCAATTAAGTTGTATACCGAGCAAATCAAGAAAAGCAGTACAAGGAGTTTCGCAACCAACACATACTGCGGCTCGTTGAATAATTCATGAAATTTTAGAAAAAACAAAACAGAAAAGTAAACTCGATGAAGGAAAAATAAACATTTTCACATAGCTGTAGATAGTGTATTTTTCTGGAAAAAAAAGATTTATTCACTTTCTGTGTGTGTGTGTGTGTGTGTGTGTGTGTGTGTGTGTGTGAGTCTGTGTGAGTTTAAATGTGCTGCATGCATGCAAGAGTCTGCAAAGACCAGAAAAGAGCCTCGCATCCTTTGGAACTGAAATTCCAGGCATTTGTGAACTACCATGTGGGTGCTGCAGGCCAAACTCTTGCTTGTCCTCAGCAAGAGCAGCAAGTGCTCTCAACTGCTGCATTTCTTAAGGGGACATAGTTTGTACCATTTGTTTTCTGAAATTGACACTTTAGAACAAAACTCTTCAGTTGTTTTGTTTCTGGTCTATGTCTGTTTCAAGTTCCCAAGTTGGCAGCTAATTGAGTTGGTGGTTGGTCATCAGCCCTGGACACTGCGGGGGTGGGGGTGGGAGTGAGGGGGTGGGGGGGTAAGGAGATTGGAGAAAGAGTCACAGAGAATGCCAAAGGATCCACCCACTTGAGCAGGGGATAGAGCTAATCATGGAAAAGACCTGTATCAGATTATAAAGATGTAATATTTTATATTCTAAATACTATTTGTCTTTTTATTTCTTCTGAATTTGAAGGGACCCGTCTTAGTCACTGTTCTCTTGGTCATGTGAGGAGACACCATGACCAATGTTTCTCTTATAAAAGAAAGCATTTAACTGAGGACTTGCTACAGTTTCAGAGGCTGCAGGCAGAGAGACACTGGGCCTGGCTTAGGCTTTTGACACCTCAAAGCTCACCCCCAGCGACACACCTCTTTTAACAAGAATACATACCCAATCTTTCCAAACAGTCTGAGGAGGACTAACCAATAAAATCTATGAGCTAATGGGGCCGGGATGTGGGGACATTCTCATTCAAACCACCCCAGGGCCTTTGAAATAGAAGGTAAACAGCCTCATTTCTGAAGACCAAGCCCTCTAAACACTTCAAAGGGAAACGTAAAGAGAAACACTACATCATCAAACGACCTGAACCCCTATTCAGTTGCCGGTTAAACGTTTCATAAGCCACTAACCCATCTGTTGAATTATTCAACTAAGTTTTTACATGTCAGCTGTGAGCCAGGAAGTCTTCTAGGCCCTTTGCAGGCTTCTGTGACGTTATAAACAACACACTCTGCATTGAGAAGTTTGCTAGCTAGCAAGGGAAGAGAAGCAGTATAAAAATACACGTGTAGTGATTCATTATTTTAGAAGGCCCTGAGTGCCATGGGCAAGTCACAAGATGCAAAGGAAGGTAAAGTGGGTGAGGACAATGGGGCGGGTGGGGACATGGTGTCACTTGTGGGTTTAGGCAGGGTGGTCTGTCTGGGTAGGGCCTCACCGAGAAAGTGAAATGTAGAGAAAGGCTTGAAGGAGCTAAGGGGTTAGCCACATGACTATCTCAGAAGACGAGTAACAATGACAAGTGAAATGTGTGTGCAGCTCACATCTCAACATCTCTAAATAAAGTTATGTTTAAACACATCCATGTCCATTGGCTCACTGGCTGCCTTGATTGCTTCAGTGGACAGGTGGAATAGATTCAAGTATGTAGTTTACAAAATCTAAAGTATCTTCAAGGGTGTGTAGGGTTCAGTCTCATGGGGGCAGCAATATCAGCATTGCTAGAGACAACTCGTATTAAGTAAGAAAACCATCAGAGGTACAAATTGCACTTTGAAGCTTGTCGAATTTGTTTGTTTATCTTTTGTTTTTCCCTTTTCTTTTCTTTCTTTCTCTCTTCCTTTCTTCCTTTCTTTTTTTTTCTTTTCTTTTTTTGAGACAGGCTTCTTTATTATGTAGCTCTGGCTGTTCTGAAACTCACTATGTAGACCAGGCTGGCCTTGAACTCACAGAGATCCTCCTAAGTGGATCTCCTAAGTGCTAAGTGCCTCCTAAGTGCTGGGATTAAAAGTGTGCACCACCACGGCTGGCTTAACCTGTCCAAATTTCTAAAGTCAGTGAGTTCACTAAATCTTTGTTCAGCTATTCTTCCAAACAGTGAACGTACTGAGTTAAGAGAAACTCACAACAGTCTTTATATTGCATACAACAATGCTTTATATTCTGATAAATGTTACCAATTACACACCTTAGGAAATCAGATTTTTCTCAAGTTGTGTGTGCTGCAGAGAGGTTCTGCTCCTCCTGGGACTCGTTCTGTTATGTCTGAAGGGGCTCCAAGAAGCAGAAGAACATCCCTGCCGAGCTACATTTTATTGGTGGAAGTGGAATGTGATGAGTAGGAAGTCTAGTCGCACAAGGAGTATAACCGTCCATCTCCCACACTTGAGTCTGCACAGGAAGACAGACGTGAGCTAGAGACTGGTCACTCCTGAAAATGGCTTGTGTGGAGCCACGAGCTTTGCAGAGGTGTGAGCCAATAATTCCCTTCAGTGATTGAGCCAGTTGGGGTGTGGTTTTGTCACAATGGTCCTAACCTCAGGACAGACCCCAGGGAGATTTCAAGCAAATGATCCACAGAATCAGTGGGACTCCCCATGGGGTGAGAGGGAGACAGTGAAGATACGTCAAGGGTGTACTCAAGAGTGAAGCTCTGAATAGAGACAACGGTGCTGGTGGAAGCGGACCCAAGTGTGGCAGCTGAGGTGTGGGGCCTGTGATTCTGGACGTGATGGGAGCCATACTCCACCAACTGCTGAGAGGTCAGGGGTGAACGTGAGTGAAGGCACAAGAGGAGAGATGCCCCCCTGAGTACCACTGGGAGGAAGCTGTTGCAACTGTTTGGACAGACTCCCAACAGAGCAGGGAGAGGAAAGAGGGCTGAGGACGTGTCTTAGAAGAAGACAGTGCTCGTGTCCAAGTGGAGTGAGAGAAGAGTCATGGAGAGTGGGAAAACGTGATTGGAAGTGCAAAGAGAATGAGGGATATCTGGTGTCCCAGAAAACAGAGAGGGCTTGGAGAGGTGAAGACACAGAAATGGAGATCAATGTTTCGTGGATAGATTTCTATAAAGTCTTCCACGTATCAGGGAAGCCACGTCCTAAGAAGCAAAAGCAGACAATGAATAATACAGAGATGACTGACCAACATGCAGCCAGCCTTCTCCTGCCTGCTTGGCACACCTCCTGTGCACAGTCCTATCTGTCCTCTCTTCCCTTTTCCCCAGTGCTGGGCTGAGCCTTAGGTGTGCGTGCTCCCTAGCTCTGAGCCTTGCAAAGCTTGGCTGTTTCTCTTTGTTTTGAATTCTAAGAATGGGCCTTTCTCCTAGAGACTAGCAGTTATGTAGGGTAGGCTGCTGTTAATTAACAGTGTGGAGAAGTCCTGTTCTCCAGAGGACCTCTGACTGGCTTGCAAAGGGCGGGATTCTGACGGGATTCTGAGCTCCACATGCAGGCTTTACTTTGGGATGAGGCTTCCTAGGGCTGCTCCCTATGAACCCACAGCTGCAAGCTTTAAGAGGTTGGGGGATAGTGAACTCCTGCACTTCTGCCCTGGTCCCACGCTCACTCTTAGACCGGTGGACATTGAGTGCAAGTGTTCGTGTGAGTACGGGTATATGCCTGTGTGAGAGGCATGTGAAGGTCAGAGGTCAATGTCCTGTATCCTCACTTTCCATCCTAGTTTTTGAGACCAAGCCTTTTATTGGCCAGAGCTCTTCAGATTTCAGATCTTTGAGAAGTTTTAAGTATTTGCATATTCAAAAGAGGTTCCTTGGGATGGAATCAAGCCTAAACATGCAAATTCATTTGTGTTTCAATACACCCCCATACACACAGCTCAAAGGTAATGTTATACAACGTATTTAGAACATCTGTATTTTTACAGCAACCTGTTCTGTGAGGTTAGGTATTCTCCAATGCCATCGTTAAGGCCTTCGCCATGATCATCGACAAGCTGGAGGAAGATATCAACAGCTCTATGACCAACAGTGCGGCGGCCAGCAGGCCCCGGGTCACCCTCAGGCTGGTGGTGCCCGCCACCCAGTGTGGCTCCCTGATCGGCAAGGGTGGCTGCAAGATCAAGGAGATCCGCGAGAGCACGGGGGCCCAGGTCCAGGTGGCGGGGGATATGCTGCCCAACTCGACCGAGCGGGCCATCACTATCGCCGGCGTGCCGCAGTCGGTCACCGAGTGTGTCAAGCAGATCTACCTGGTCATGCTGGAGACGCTCTCCCTGTCTCCGCAATGGAGAGTCATGACCATCCCGTACCAGCCCGTGCCGGCCAGCTCGCCAGTCATCTGCGCGGGCGGCCAAGATCGCTGCAGCGACGCGGCGGGCTACCCCCACGCCACCCACGACCTGGAGGGACCACCTCTAGACGCCTACTCGATTCAAGGACAACACACCATTTCCTGGCCAAGCTGAACCAGGTGGCAAGACAACAGTCTCACTTTGCCATGATGCACGGCGGTACGGGATTCGCCGGAATTGACTCCAGCTCTCCAGAGGTGAAAGGCTATTGGGCAAGTTTGGATGCATCTACTCAAACCACCCATGAACTCACCATTCCAAATAACTTAATCGGCTGCATAATCGGGCGCCAAGGCGCCAACATCAATGAGATCCGCCAGATGTCCGGGGCCCAGATCAAAACTGCCAACCCGGTGGAAGGCTCTTCTGGAAGGCAAGTCACTATCACTGGCTCGGCTGCCAGTATTAGCCTGGCCCAGTATCTAATCAATGCCAGGCTTTCCTCTGAGAAGAGCATGGGGTGCAGCTAGAACAGTGTAGGTTCGCTCGTAACCCCCTTCTGCTGTTTTCCCATGATCCAACTGTGTAATTTCTGGTCAGTGATTCCAGGTTTTAAATAATTTGTAAGTGTTCAGTTTCTACACTTTATCATCCGCTAAGAATTTAAAAAGAAAATCACATTCTCTGTTCAGCTGTTAATGCTGGGATCCATATTTAGTTTTATAAGCTTTTCTCTGTTTTTAGTTTTGTTTGGGTTTTTTGGCTCATGGATTTTATTTCTGTTTGTCGATAAGAAATGTAAGAGTGGAATGTTAATAAATTTCAGTTTAGTTCTGTAATGTCAAGAATTTAAGAATTAAAAAAATGGATTGGTTAAAAAAAAAAATTCTCCAGTAGTGTGATGTCAAGTTAGTGCACCAAAAGTTTCAGATTTTTGAGCATTTCAGGCTTTATTTGTTTGCTTTTGGATTAGGGATTCCCACCTGCCGTGGAAGGAAAGAGAAGGGAGGCCTTGGGTGCCATGGGCTTGATTCAATGTTCAGCAGAAAGCCACTGAACGTTTTCGGGTTGGCAAATTGCGCCTTGAGTTAGGATATCCTTCTGAAGGAGAATGGAGCTGGCAGAGAGTGAGTGGGAAGCTGGAAGGTGATTTAGGAGACTTGCTGTGGTAGGTGAGGGTCAGGGAGAATGTGAGCTTTGAGCATCAAAGTTGATGCATGCAGAGTGTGTGTGTGTGTGTGTGTGTGTGTGTGTGTGTGTGTGTCCCCTTCACACTCTCTCTTCTCAGCATTCTTAGAAGATGTGGACAGCTATCACGATAATTTTTCTTTTTTGTTTTTTCGAACAGAGTTTCTCTGTGTAGCCCTAGCTGTCCTGGAGCTCACTCTGTAGACCAGGCTGGCCTCAGACTCACAGAGATCCACCTGCCCCTGCCTCCTGAGTGCTAGGATTAAAGGCATGGGTAATTTTCCAGTACAGAATAAAGTATAAGGCTGAAAGAGTACATCAGAGAGAAAAGGGAGCGTGTACTTGCTATCAGTTCACAGCTTTCCTGGAGGAGCCATTGCTATCAGAGGACAGAATTTTTTTTTCTTGGCTGGATGTGGTAGCTCACATCTGTGATCCCAGCACTCAGGACACAGCGCCAGGAGGCTTGGCACAGGTTTGAGATCAGCAGAGAATTCCAAGCAAGACATAGCTACACAGTAAGAACCTGCCTCAAAAAAAAGGTAAAACACAGAACAATAATAAGATTTTTCAGTTGTTCAGAAAGACACTGATCTATTTTCCTCTCCTCGGCTCAGAAAAATCATGGTGGTTTCTCTGTATGTCTTTTCGTCTAAAATGGAAAATGTAAGCATGCTCTTATGTTGGGGTTTAATCACAAGGCAAAGTATTGTTCTTTAGACTCCTGGCCACCAGGATGCTATGCTTCTTTCGTGTTTGCTGGGTCATCCTATATAACACCAGCAAATCAGACAAGCCTCCTTCCACTTCAGCTATCAGTGCCTAGTATTCCTTGCTGTGCTCAGGTATCAGCAAATGCAGAAGAGGGCATCAGATCCCACCGTAGATGGTTGTGAGCCACCATGTGGTCGCTGGGAATTGAACTACGGAACCTCTAAGAAGAGCAGCCAGTGCTCTTAACCACTGAGCCATCTCTCCAGCCCCCTCCTTTACTACTTAAATCACAGTTTCCTAGATGGTGTTGGGAGAACCTAAAGCCTGATCTTATTGGTCCCACAAGTGACTGTGTAGGAATAAACGATTCAGATTGCTAACGAGGGTTTGAGCTATTTCCCCACCGAGCCCAACTTTCTGGCAGTTGTAGTCTTAACAGCTCAGCAGAATGGAGTGTGCATTTCCAGAGCTCCTGTTTTTGTTACTATTTCTTCACAGCTGAGAAACTGTAGGATTTAGTTTTCAAATGAGTATAGAAGTATCATTGGCTATATGGTGAGCTTGTGGCCAGCCTGGGCCACACAAGATCCCATTTCAATGACAAAAAACAGCAAACTCCCACTAAAAAGTCTAAACAGGATAGATTTGACATTGGGCCATTTTGGTTAGTGTCCTGGGAAAAAGAATGTAGGTCTTGCCTGCTTGTCACTCAAACCATAGCTGGAGAGCATGAGAGAAGCAGTCCACAGTGCTGAGTCTGATTTCTTTGGGGGACCGTCTCTCTGTACATCGTCACTGGCTAAGTCACCCTTAGTGTCTTGATGCTCCATTCATGATCTGTTTTTCTATCGGTTGTGAGTAAATTTGGGGGAAATTCTGAAATGCCAAGGGGTCAGGAGAAGGCAGTTTAGAGTCAGCATAGGCCCTCTCTGGTGTCACCTGGGACATTTTTCCTTCTGCAGAGTTCATGGTTGTTGGAACATAGGTCACTGTTATCAATCTCACAGGAACATCATACTGCTCCTGCACCATCCACGTAACAGGAATTCCATAACTGTGGTCTCAGGGCTAGGTGACATTGATCCCTGTGGCATGTGACACTGAGGAGCTCAGCCCTAGCTGATTGCCTTAAAGATTGTAAGTGGGTGGCCCACATGTGTTTTATGTTTGGTCTGTGCCGGTAGGGGAAAAAACCTGAAAAGGAAAATCTGTATCATAACTCAGATTCCAAAGAGTCTGAACCCTCCCATCTTTTCTCATCGCTTCCTTGATTTCTCTGAAACCATAATAGACTTATATCACTTTCATCTTTACCCCCATGACACACAATCTGTCTCAAGCTACCATTTCAAGTGTGTTCCGGCTCTGTCTAACCGCCTACACTGCGTGGAGCGAGAGTCCACTTTTCCTCATCTAGGGTATTTCTCAGACCTTCTGGGATGAAGGACCAGTTTTTCTTTTTTGTTTGTTTGTTTTGTTTTTTTGTTTTGGTTTTTGAGACAGGGTTTCTCTGTGTAGTTTTGGTGTCTGTCCTGGATCTCGCTCTGTAGACCAGGCTGGCCTCGAACTCACAGAGATCTGCCTGGCTCTGCCTCCTGAGTGCTGGGATCAAAGGCGTGCGCCACACTGCCTGGTGAAGGACCAGTTTTAAACATGTCCATCTGTTACAGATCAATATTTTGTAAAACACAGAAGTTCCTCTTTATCCATGGAGAATACACTCCATCTGCACCATCACCACCACCCCGTTAGGTAGATCTCTGAAAACACACACACACACACACACACACACACACACACACACACACACACTTTATTTATTTATATTATATTATATTTGTATGTGTGTGGTTGTGGGAGCACTTGCATGTGAGGGCTCATGTGTGGAGGTAATTTCTCTCCTTCCTCCTTTCAGTGGACCCTAGGTTGAATTCAGGGTATCAGGCTTGCATGGCAAATACTTTTACCTGCTGAGCCATCTTGCTGACCCTGTATGTTTTTCTATCTGCACTGCATTTTTGTCACGTGGTACCAAAATTAATCTGCCTAAGTTCCATGCCCTGGTGTCTCCTTCGATCACTACTCTTGCTCTGTGGGGACTTCGTTAAAGAAAATAAGGGTTACTTGAGTATGAGCACTGTGATAGCCAATTATTGATCTAATAATCAAGGCAGTTACTAATTAAGTGGCTGTCAGTGTATATAGAGCATGGATACACTGGGTAAAGGGACGAGGGATGAGTCATGTACTATGTGGGACAGAGAAGCACAAAATGAGATAATCACACTACTTAGAAACTCATACAATTTAGAAGTTATGAATTGCTCATTTCTGGAATTTTCCATTTAATATTATCAAACTACACTTGACTGTGTGTAACCAAAACTCCAGAAAGCAAACTACAGATAAAGGCAGTGGTGGGCCAGAGTGGGATGGGGGAACTGAGGCACAATAAAATATACACTGGAAAGCAAAAATAAAACACACACAGCTACAACTGATATCAACTTGATATCAGTTTCAAAAGAAATAAAACAATTCCACTAAATCACTGCATGATTTTTTTTAATGTTTTCAGTTTCTGCACTTATTATGGATCAGTAATGACCTTAAGCATGGCCCTAAATGACTCCAGACCTCTCCACTTCTGTACCATTCCCGTCACTGTCCAGGCTCTCTTCCCTCTCCACCCTTGTTATCATGCTTATCTTCCAGAGACCTCTGGGACCTTCAGGGCTCTTTCAAACGCTGCTTTTGTTAGAAGGCTTCCTTCCTTATCCTCTCACTGGCTATGTTGAACCCCATGGTTGACTATCGCCCTTCGGCATCTTGTTACGATGACTCTTGGGGTTACTATACCCCTTCCTGACACTACCTGAGTGTGGAGACACTTTGCCATGTGATACTCACGCAATGCCTTATGGGTAGTGTGATGATGAGGTCTAACGGACAACTTGACACAATCTAAAATCACCTAGGAAGAAGAGCTCAGTGAGGAATTGTCTAGATCAGGTTGCCCTTGACTACATCATCTTGATTACATTAATTGAATTGGGAAGTCTCTCCCAATGTAGGCAGCAGGGTTTCAGGGGCCGGGCCTTGGACAGTATTAGAATAGAGTGAGATGAGCACAGTGTGTACACATTTGTCCCCTCTCTGCTCGTGACAGTGGATGCAATGACACCAGCTGTTTCGAGTGTCGCTGCCTTGACTTCCCTGAAGTGATGGACTGTAACCCGGAATTGTGAGCCAGCAGCACTTTCTCTTTTAAGTTGCCTTAGGTAGGAGATTGTATCACAGCAACAGAAAATGACACTAAGCCATGTAGCAAATGTCCAAACGAGAAGCTGCTCAATTGAATTTCTTTTCTTTTCTTTTCTTTCTTTCTTTTTTTAAAGATTTGTTTATTATGCACACAGTATCCTGCCAGCGTGTATCCCTGCAAGCCAGAAGAGGGAACCAGATCTCATTACAGATGGTAGTGAGCCACCATGTGGGTGCTGGGATTTGAACTCAGAACCCCCGGAAGAACAGCTAGTGCTCTTAATCACTGAGCCATCTCCCCAGCCTGAATTTCTTTCCTTGTTCAATGAAGAGGCTCAAAGATGCCGCTGGGTTCAGTTCTGAGTTCCACTCTACAAATCCTCACTAATTCAGCCTTAAAGCTTGAGCTGTACTCTATAAGGAACCTCGTACACTCAGCTTTGGTCACTGTTGCCGAATGCGAGTGGATGGCTCATGTGCATCTTGAGCAAGCACACAAATGTTCTAGGATTAGAATCCATGTTTGGACATGGTGTGCCTTCACCCCAAACTTGAAACCTCCTGATGGTTTTCTTAGCTTAAAAAAAAAAAGAGAACTCTTCAGAGATCCCCAAAAGGGCATTACTAAGTGGATGCTAGAGACACTTCACCCCAAAGACCATCCTTAGAATAGAATAATTTCAAAAGCTCCAACATGTTCATCCCAGGCACCTTTGCAGGGACATTGAGGGCACATGTAAAACCTAGCTGCACATCTAGTTCCTCTCTGAAGTCTGAGGTCAGACTATTACTATTTCTACTTTTTAGGTTTGGGGACTGGAGAGATGGCTCAGTGGTTGAGAGCACTGGCTGCTTTTCCAGAGGTTCTGAGTTCAATTCCCAGCAACCACATGGTGGCTCACAACCATCTATAATGGGATCTGATGCCCTCTTCTGGCCTGCAGGCATACATGCAGGCAGAGCACTCATGCCAAAGATAGATAGATAGATAGATAGATAGATAGATAGATAGATAGATAGATAGACAGACAGATAGATAGATAGTGTTCAGGTTTGTTTTTCAAATGAAGGAACATTAAACCTTGTGGAAAAAGTTGTGGCATGATGGGGAGGGACTGAAGAGGAGGAGCTAGGTCAGAGAGCTTGCCCAGAATGCACAAAGCTCAGGTCTTAATACCTAGCATCTCATAAACTAAGTGTGGTGACACACACGTGCAATCCTAGCACTTAAGATGTGAAGGCAGAAAGATCCATAGTTCAAGGCCATCTCCTGCTACATAGCAAATTCAAAGCCAGCCTGGGATGCATGAGACATAATCTCAAAACACTTTGTGGTATATATTAAGTGTTTAATAGCAAATGGACACTTTTATCACAAGGACACACAGACACCACACAGTGCACATGCTTGGCACATGCATGGGAATGTACATATACACATGCATACTTACAACCACTGCCTTACATGGAAGTCATTAGCCTATGCGTGAGAACCTGGATTCAGCCAGGATGTGGGAGTGATAGACGTTAGGAGTGTCCCACAGTTGGCAGTTCATGGCTGGTATTTCCTTTTCTGCTCCAAAGATTTCATATCTCTGTCCCCTTGCCTTAAGAGCTGGGAACCATGTGCAGCCATTTTTCCGCTGTCGTTGAATACGGCAACTGACCTCAGATCTTGTTCGTTGTGGTGGTTTTAGATGCTCTATGTTTACTGATGATCTTCAAATCTTAAGTCTAGATCTTTGTATTCAACCCATGAACTCCACTGGTGCCCTGAGAGTGCCTTGGACTCAGCATCTGAGTCAAGCCCACTCCTCCTTCCTGCGTCTCTTCTGTGAATCCTGTTCTATCTGCCCGGAACTCCCTCAGAGGTCTCCCTCCACGCTTCCCATTGCCTAGTGCCTACACGCACCAAGAGAGTATCCCTCTTACTCAGAACAGCACCCCCCACCCACACATACACATGTTGATTACTATTGTGAGCACTAGTTAATTGGATGCTTTTCCCTTCAATGCTAACCCCACTGCCAGAAAGGAGCTTCCTGAACGCAAGGGTTATTTCTCCCTGGATCATTGCTCTCTGGCCAGGCCCTAGTGAACGGTTATCCACCCCAGTCGGTAAATATCAGTTGACAGGCTGAGTCACTGAATCTCGCCTCCTTCGGCTGGAAATACTTAAGCTGGCAGCCTCCAGTGTCAGGGTCCACTCCTCAGTGTGCTGTCTGTGCTGGCCGGTTTTTCTCACTTTGACACAAACCTGGACCCATCTGGGAAGAGGAACCTCAGGTGAGAAAATGCCTCTATCAGATTGGTAAATCTGTGAGGGCATTTTCTTGATTCAGGATTGATGTGGGAGAGCCCAGCTATTGTGGGCAATGCCACTTCTGGGCATGTGGTCCTGAGCGGTATAAAATGGTACCTGAACGTGAGCCTGGGGTACAATCCAGTAAGCAGTGTCCCCCTGTAACTTCTGCATCGGGTCTTGCCTCCAGGTTCCTGCTTTGGCTTCCCTCAGTGGACTGTGACCTGGGACATGTAAGCCAAATAAACTCTTTCCTTCCCAAGTTGCTTTAGGTCGCGGCTTTATCATAGCCCTAGAAACTCTAAGATAATGTCTGAGGCCCTCCAGGTCTGTGGCCATCTACACACTTCCTATTCTTATTTTGTCTCGTCTGTCTCATCTCATCTCAGTATTAAGGAATAGATAAAAGGTTAAATTCTGGACTAAGACATCCTGCCTTCAAGTATCTTCTCTGCTACTTACTAATAATTTTCTTTGAAGAATTATTAAAGCATTCTTTGTGCCAACTTTTGCATGTGTTAAATGTAAATGAAAATAGAACCTGCCTCAGGCTTGTGAGAATTTAAGATTAAATCCATACACGTGCCACTATGAATTGTGTGTACATATACACTATAAATACATTTATTGGTTCATATGCATATGAAACTGCACTTATGAATTCAGCGGATTAATGCACAATGCATGTGTATGTGTTACATGCATTCCATGTATGGTGTTTGTTTCCATCACTGGGCTAGGGACTTGTGGCCCAAGCATCGGCATGGTTCCTGATTCCTAGCCTCTCTGGCTATTAATTTTAGAATCTACTTCTGTCCTAACTATTTTGTTAGCAGAGGCATCCTTCTTATTCTTTTATGGCATATTTTGGTGCTGGGTATGAACTGGGTTTCATGTATTCTAACCCATTGAGCTATTCTTCTCATTGTCACTTTATTTTCCTATTTAACTAAATGTTAGTTATTTGTAAAGCTTGGGGTTTCCTTTATTCATTTTCATCCTTTATTCATTCCTTTGTTTATTTTTTGGCTTTGTTTCCTTTGTTTTTGAGACCATTTCTCTATGTATCCCCGGCTAGCCTGAAGCTCCATATGTAGATCAGGCTGGCCTCGAACTTACAGAGATTTGCCTGCCTCTGTCTCCCAAGTATTTGGGCTTAAAAGCATGCATCACCATATCCAGCTATGCCCACATTTTATCTACATGAATGCTTAATATTTTTGTTTAAATTAGCTCTGTTATTTATACCTACTTTGCATATATTCCAAATAGCAGTCTCAAAATTATGATTTTTTATGCAACTAATAATTTGCACAGAACTGAAGATACATGTACAACAGACATATTGAAAGGACCAAGCAGATGCCATAACAGGCTGCTCAGTCTTCACTCAGAGATCAGGCCTCAGTTTCCTGAGACTGAGCAAGCAGTCTCTGGGAGGGCCGTGAACAAAAGACATAGTCCTTGTAGTAGCTCCCTTTCTGCACGTACTCTGACTGCTCAAAGTTCAGCCAGATGTTTACTGTCTGGGGCGCCTCACCAACTTAGAGTTATGTGCATGAGTCAAGGACAGAGCCTAGACCACTGAACCAGCCCCCACAGTCAGTACGTGCTTGGCCAGCTAGCCCCCATGGCAGCTCAAGGACAGAGCCTGGGACTTGTGCTGGACTGCCCCCAAAGTGATAATTGTAACCACCAACCAGTAAATTCAAAGGTTACATACCCTCGCCCAATTAAAAGAGAACAGAGATAAAAATAAACCAATCCGAGTTGCACCCGTGGCAAACCCCCCCAACCGCCCTGAAGGGCTTGTGGTTTTTGCCTTTAAATACCTAGCCTCACAAAGAAAGAACAACTCCTCCCTGCCTCATTGTATTGGGTGTAAGAATGAGTTCCCTGTCTAGACTTGTATCTATAGAATAAACCTTGCTGTTGCATTCTGGACATCCAAGGTCTTCGGTGGTCTCTTTGGGGTCATGATCTGGGCATAACAATATAAGGTTCAGCTGTGTCTCAGTGGTTCTCAACCCCCTTACCAAACCTTTGTCTCCAAAAAATATTTACATTACAATTCATAACAGTAGCGAAATTACATTATGAAGTAGCAAGGAAAATAATTTACGGTTGGGATCACCACAACATGAGGAACTGTATTAAAGGATCACAGCATTAGGAAGGTTGAGAATCACTGGCTTAAACAGTTCTCAGCCCTTTTACCCAACTCTCCACAATAGTCACCATCTACTTTGGCTACATGTTTGAGATTAGATTTCCATGGCCTTGACTATGGTCCAGATATATTAACCAAAATAATTGACAAGTTATGTCTAAAATAACTTCTATGCTCTGCCAGGAATGGAGGTTTCAAGGTTACTCCGACCCTCAATCAATTTTGATGGATCTTCTGTTTTTGTTTTCCTTTAAAAATGCTGTATCCCTGAATTTAGGGACCAAAAGACTTTAGAGGCTCAATCCTGCTCTTGGTCTGGCCATCAATAAAAAGGACTTAAAATTCTTAATCGGCTTAACCATCGTGATTGTCAACAATTATTTTACATGGATCATTACACTGGAGGCCACAGCGAGATCCCCTGCACTTGCTCCTTGAGATTCAGCCTCGCTTCCCAACTTCCTGGCCAGGGAGAAGTTGCAGAGGAGATGCCCCCCTGACAAATGTTCCAGGCTCCGCCTCTCACTGAGTCAAGGTCAGAAGTGACTGTGTTCCCAACACCAAAACGGAGTCCTTCTAACACTCCTCTGAGGTGAGTCTGCATGCTGAACTCTGGAGCCTTCTGGATAAGAGGGATAGGCCCCAAAGGGGAGGCTCTTCTGGATAAGAGGGATGGATATTCAAGGTCCTCGACATGGTTTAGGAAGAGAATTTCTGGCAGGAAACTCTTTCCTAGTCCTCCCTCCACACTAAGTGGGAGATCCTGTATCCTGGTTCTGCCTTTCATGAGAGACCTGATTTTGGTTTTGCTTGGGTGAATGGACCGCCAACTGTGTGAATGACTGAATGCATGAAGAGCACGTTTGGTTCAGAGAGTTGATTGAACGCGTGACAGGCAAGTTTGGCTTTGGGAGTCGTTGAATTGATTTCTTGATTTTGCAGCTGGTGTTTCTGTTTTGTCCCCAAAGGGAGCTGATTAAAATTCTGCCTGTTTTTCCGGATTCCGCCAGCAGGTGGCACCCCCTGCTGTTGTTGGCCGTTGGTCTTTTTGCACCCCAATGTTTCTCCCACTGCAGGCCCGCACCTCCCCGCCCCCTACACACACCCCGGCCCCGGCACGCGGCAAGGTCCCCGGGACCTGCGTAGGCTGCGTTCGCTCCGGGCGACCGCCAGGGGGCGGGGCGGGCCCGCCGCTCCTCTGGGTTCTGCGCGGAGCCGGGGCGGGCGGCGTCGATGCTCCGGGGCGAACCGGCGAGCTGGTGAGCCAGCTCCCTCGCCGGGCGGCGGCTGCCCCACTCCGTTTATTGTCCTGCCGGCCTCCGAGGCACCTTTGGCTCCCCGCTTGAGGGCCCGCCATGCCCCATACTGGACTCAGAGCCAGCCTTTGTGTTTCTGTCATACAAGACGCTGCTCCCTCCGAGGCGGGAGCAATGATTTAAAGGAAGGGCGTTGCCCTTCCCTTGATCTGTGTTCTTTTCTCCACTTCAGATCTGTATAACCGGAAGACCCAGACCTCTTTTTCTGATAAGCCCCAAGCCCTACAACGGCTATCCTGGAATCTGTGCCTCTCATCTATCGCCCCAACTAAGTAAGGTGTTCATCTGCAATTCCTTCTCTGTTTACTTCACAGAGGGATGTATGGGGCCGAGGAGAGGAAGGCTTTTTTTGGGGGCTCATCCATTGGACAGATGCTGAAAAGCTACTCGATTTAAGGCAGCGTTTCCATCCAAATGCCTTAATTGGTACCCCAATACGTATGCAGGTTCCCAGGCCCTGGACACTTGTCTCCAGTTATCTTATGCTGGAGTTCAGGGTGCAGTTTGAAACAACTAATTTGTCTAAAACTATTGAGGTTCTTCAGGGCAGGAGAGTCTCCCGAGGCATTTCTCGAAGGGAAAAGGGCCTTCAGATTTTACATCCCATTTGATCCACTCACTCCGAAAAATGCTAGAGCACTAAATTTGGCTCTTGTCACTCAATCACCTCCGGGAGTCCATAAAAACTCCGAATGCTAGAGGGCTTTGCAGCTCATTGCGGTAGCCCAAAATGTTCACAACAACTGAGATGATACAAGGCAGAGAGGCAGGATGTGTTGGCTGCTGAAAGAGCTGTATGCAGGCAAGCAAGGCTTATGCTGACTGTGTTCCAGTCAGCTCACTCTGAGCCCCTATGGCTACTTCTGTATTGTTTGTGTCCAAGGGAGAGATCCTCAAAAATAATAATAATAATAATATTATTGTTATTATTATTATTATTATTATCAATAAAAAGATGCCAGTATGGGGAGCGGGCATAAGGAAAATCACCCCACACCTAAAAGAACAGTTAGTCTGGGCCAGAAACAGGTGACTCACTCCTCCTGCATGGTGGTCCTAGATTGCCCTTTCTCCCTTTTGAGCAAAGATGTTTTTCAAAAATCAGGCACCACTGTGATGGCTAAAGAAACTCCACTTTGTGCTAGGCATCCACCTTGGAACCTAATATCCGTTGGTTCTGCACTCAAGTTCCTGGAAGATAAGTTCCCGGCAACCCTGACTCCTTGACCCCAGAAATGTACAGCCCTGACCATCTGCTTGTTGTGATATGACTAACTGCTGATTTTGGCTTCTGTGACCTGCTTACGCAGACATTCAAGGACTATTTTGAGGTCACCTTGCCTACCTAATCTTGGCAGAGACAAACAGCTCTTGTGGGTTTCATCTTTAAAAGCTCGTCCTTCACCTACCTCTGGGCAGCACATCTCTAATTTGAGCTACAGATTGCAGCCCTGCTAGCAGCTTTAATAAATTTGCTTAATTAGAATCTGAGTTGGGTCTGGGGGTCTTTTCTGGGTATTCTGGAACTCTGTAACATCACTATCACCTTTACTCTCCAAGAAAGCTAAAATGTCCTTTACGCCTGTCCTACCAACTCAACTTAACTGTCCTCTGTCTGAAGAACATCTTCTAGCTCCCCCACTCACAACAGAAACAAATCCAGACCCAAGGCCCCTGTTTGAGGACTTGCAACAGCAATTTCCTAACATATGGGCTGAGATAAACCCTCCTGGCTTGGCAGCACACCGTCCACCAGTTGTGGTAAGTCTCTTGGCTACAGCCATACCGACAGAGGACTGTCAATATCCCTTGAACCAAAAGGCTAGACTGGAAATTGCTAGACTGGAAGCTAACCTCCTCCACCCCATGCCAGTCAGCTTGGAATATGCCTTCATCGCCTGTGTATAAGCCAGGGACCTCAGGTTTTCAGCCAGCCCAGGACCTACTGGAGACAAATCACCGATGGGCTGAAATCATTCATCTGACAGTTCCAAATCTGTACACTTTGCTCGGTCTCCTCCCACCAGACCACCAGGTCTGTCCAGTCCTCTTAAGGATGCTTGCTTCTCTAGTTCCCTGGGGCCAGTTAGCTAGCCCATATTTGCCTTCCCCCCCTGCTGTGTGAGTCCTCCTAAGAGGGACAAGTTCCTGCATCACTCAGTACCGGAGTCCGTAGCTTCATCAGCTTGGCCTCACTTTTGCCACTGTACAGTCTCAACTGCTGTGGGATGTTCTGTATGGCAAATGTGTTGCTAATTAGTCAATAAATAAAACACTGATTGGCCAGTGGCTAGGCAGGAAGTATAGGCGGGACAAGGAGGAGAATAAAGCTGGGAAGTGGAAGGCTGAGTCAGAGAGACACTGCCAGCCACCATGATGAGAAACAGCATGTGAAGATGCCGGTAAGCCACGAACCATGTGGCAAGGTATAGATTAATGAAAATGGATTAATTTAAGCTGTAAGAACAGTTAGCAAGAAGCCTGCCACAACCACACAGTTTGTAACCAATATAAGTCTCTGTGTTTACTTGGTCAGGTCTGAGCGGCTGTGGGACTGGCGGGTGAGAGAGATTTGCCCTGACCGTGGGCCAGGCAGAAAAACTCTAGCTACACTCAACCTTGCGACATTGATGCTGATGACAACCCCAAGGTCCCCCTCCATGACTGTGGGGACTTGATGGACATATCTCAGGCCATCCACCCAGACCTCCGGGATACTCCCCTACCCGAGGCATAGACCTATTGACTGCTGAAGGAAAGACTGTTAAAGGGGGAATTGTTGCTCCTCTTAAAGCGATCTGGCTCCCCAAGGAGGTGGCTGTTATATATTGCAAGGGGCGTCAAACAGCCAACACACCAGAAGCACAAGGAAATCAGAGGGCAGATCAGGCAGCCTGGTAAGCAGCAGGGATTCCTGCAGAGTCCTGTTCTGTCTTGACCATTGCTTTTTCTGATTCCCGGCTGTCCCGCCAGCCCACCTACTCCCAAGAAGAAGAGGACAAGGCCTGCTCAAGGATGCTAAATAGGATCCAGCTGGATAGTGGATCTTACTAGACTAACCGAGTTGTTACCTTCCAGGTACTGGATTCTACATCTCTGAGAGATGGCCATTAATTAGGCTGGCTCTAACTATCTCTTCTGCACAGAAGTCACCCCAAGGCAAGGGACAAAAGGAGTCCCCACCATTCCTCTGAAGGGACTAGCCCCTGGTGAGAAATGGAAAGTCAGCCTCGCAGAGATGAAGCCCTCCCATGTCACGTATAAGTATCTGTTAATGTCTGTGGACACCTTCTCAGAATGGGTGAAAGCCTTGGCTACCTGGAGGGAGACAGCTCTGACAGTGGTCAAGACTCTTTGATTACTCCTAGGTGCAGGCAGCCCCTGTCAACTGGATCAGATAATTTATCTGTCTTCACTTCATTTGCCCATAGCTCAAATTGTCAGTAAGCCCTTAAACGTAACTTGGACGTTCCACTGTGCCTACCAGCTGCAGAGCTCTGGCCAGGCCAAACACATGCATTCCACTAGCAAGTCCATTCTCTCCAAATTAATTTTGGGAATCAGTGAAAACTGGCCCAACCTGTTACCCCTGGCACTATTTAGGAAAAGATGTATCCCCTACAAGGCAGGATTCACCCCCTGTGAGATTATGTTTGGAAGACCACTCCTTTGTGGCCCTGTTTAAGAGACCCTATCATTGAAGAGATTACCAATTGGTTTCTTCTAAAGTACCTCCTGCCTCTGCAACAGGTCCAGACTGCAGTCCATTCTAGGGTTCAAGATGCCCTTCTGGTTGCCTCCTCGGTGCCCCATCCCTCCTTCTGACCCAGGGACCCAGGTACATCAAGAAGTTTCAGAAAAGAGGACTGACATCTGCCTGGAAGGGACTCTCACTGTTACACTGACCACACCAGCTGCTGCAATCAAGGTTGACCAGATGTCTGCCTGGGTTCACCATGCCTTTGCCCAAGCCTGTTCCAAACCAGGACCAGAAATGAACCATCTCACCTAGACCAGATCCTTCCAGGACTCCCACTGTTACACTGACCACACCAGCTGCTGCAATCAAGGTTGACCAGATGTCTGCCTGGGTTCACCATGCCCTTGCCAAGCCTGTTCCAAACCAGGACCAGAAATGAACCATCTCACCTAGACCAGATCCTCCCAGGCTAAGACTCTCTCAGAATAGGACTCCTTTTTGGTTATGCATCCCCCTTTCTGCCTCTTGTAATACTAGTCTCATGGTTACTCGTAACTCAGAAACTTATTTCTCTTCCACAGGAACTCGGTTGGCGTGTGCGGCCAGTCTTACCTGCTGTATGACCTCAGAACATCTGTGTAATAATCCAGTTTTATGTATGGTTGTACATGTATCCCTCCCCCTGCCCAGAGTGAATGCTTATTCAGGACCAGAGGGAACTCACCTCTTATTCCCCTTTGGGCTGTCCCACTGGTGGCATAAGAGAGCTGCCCCTCTCCTTGTTCTGGTGATGGTAGAAATGGGAGTAGTGAGCCCTGCTGCCTTGAGAACTACGGTTCTAACTGGGAGAAATGGGCCTTTAACAGTTATCAATTAGATGCAGACCTCAGACGCCTTCTTCCTCAATATGCTTCAGGTCTAGGTAGAGTCTCTGGTGGAAGTCTCCCCCAAACCAGAGGGGCTTAGACTTGCTCTTCACGTCCCAGAGAGGACTTTATATGACACTGGGAAAGGCTTGTCCTTCCTATGCTAGCAAATCAGGAGTTCTCAAAGAGACTTTACAAAAAGTTAAAAATAATTTAGAGAAAGGACAACAGGAGTGAAGTGGGGCGGTGGTGACACACGCCTTTAATCCCAGCGCTCGGGAGGCAGAGGCAAGGGGATCTCTGTGAGTTTGAGGCCAGCCTGGGCTACAAAGCTAGTTCCAGGGTAGCCAGTGCTGCTACACAGAGAAATGCTGTCTTGAAAAAAAAACCAAACCAAAACAAACAAACAAAAAGAGACAACAGGAATGTAAATCAAATAATTTGTGGTACCATAAAATATTGGGTGAAAACCATGACTCACTACCTTCTCCCTGGCCTTGCAGGCCCCTTTCGCCTACTTTTTATAAGACCTGCTGAGAAGCCATGTATAATAAATTACCTCCGTTAAGCCAATGGTCCTCAGGACTCAGTCTGTACCCCTTAGCCAAGATCAAAGATTTGAAAATAACTAAAAAAAAAAAAAAAAAAAGGGGGGAGGGATGAAATGACCAAAGTCACACCATCATGTTCTGACTCCATTTTTGTTCATTTGGACAGTTCTCAGCCCTTTACCCTCCCTCCCCTCAACAGTCACACCTGCCTTGACAACACTTGAGATGTCCGTGGTCTTGACTATGGTCCAGATATGTTAACCAAAATAATTGGCAAGTTACATCTAAAGTAACTACCATGCTTTGCCAGGAACAAAGGTTTCAAGGTTACTCTGACCTTCATCTAACTTTGATGCATCCTTGTGGGTTTTGCCTTTCCAAATGCTATGTCCCTAAATATAGGCACCAAGAGGCTCAAGCCTGCTCTTGGGCTGGCCGTCAATAAAAAGTACTTCAAATTCTTAACTTAGCTTAATCGGTGCGGTTGTCAGTGACTGTCTTAAGTGGATCATTATACCCCTGACCTCTCCACCAGGAATTCCCAGCTCAGGTCCCTGACTGGGCCTCTGCTCTACCCTGCCTCTCTTTGGGACCACAGATTCAGTTTTGCTCCACGGCTGAGCCCTGAGCCCCAGCCCAGGCATGGGTTTGCTTTGCCTTCAGGGCCAGCTAGCTCCCTGGAGAGGCAGCCTTCATTTGTAACGATTTCTTTCCCCCCACTTCTATTGTTCTCCAACCTTTCAGTTGATTAAATTCAGAGTAAGAAATAGGCCAACTCTTCTGTTCCACAAAAACCAATTTCCTTCTGTCGCCCTGTTCTTTCCTGGGGGTGGGGTACTTTTCATTCTTCTCTGGAGCACATTCCTACTGTTTGCATTTGGCAGGTGGCTCAGGCCCCCAGATGTCAGTGATGGTTCAGGTCCTAAGACACTCACCCCTCCGTGGGTGGAGGAAGAAGCAGCCGAGCTCTGTCAGCCGGCTCTGCTGTGGCAGCAGAAATGGCTGTTTCCTTCAGCGGCTGTCTTAATTTCTACTCATTAGTTACACCGTCTCATTTGGTGATTACATCTATTCTGTGGCCTTTTCTTCCTACCTGCAGAGAGGCCAAAGCTGTGTATTCCTTCTCTGCCTCACAGAGGAGCTTCAAGTTTGCATTTCTTAGAATAGCCCTGTCCTCTGCGCTCAGCCCACATGTCCAAACCCACTTATTCCCTTTCATTTCCTATTTCAGAGAACTGAACCAAAGTCCAGTGCACCATCAAACTAGAAACTCTTTCTCGGCTCTCCATTCAGGGGCCTTGGTTACAGTGTGTCAAGTTGAGGAGGAGCGGGGCTTGTGTTGGTGAATTTTAGTTGGAGAAACACTTAGGAGCTAAGTAAAACATGCCCTCCAGGTATCTCTGGGCGAGTGTTTCCACAGAGGATTAGCTAAAGGCATGGCATCTACCCTGAATGTGGGTAGCATCATCCCGTAGTCTTGGGACCCCAAAAGAATAAAATGGAGCGAAGGAGAAAAATCAAGATGCACAAGAAAAATCAAGAAAACCTAGCTGCTATGATGGGAACCATTTTGATGGCCCGAGCTCTCCTCACCACGATCAAAACCTCGGAAAACGTGGGTCAAAATAAGCCTTTGCGCCTTACACTGCTTATACCAGGTATTTTGTCATAGCAACAAAATATCTGACTAATACAGCCACTAAGGCCCAGTGACTCTCCTCCTCATCCGCAAAACCACTTGTTTTGTGGTCTGTCTCTGTTAGCACAAGCAGAACTTCCCAGCTATCTGTCCTTTTTATACCCACTTGCCACCATGCAGCTGGGGTGGAATTCTAAGTAGCAAATCAAGCCGCAACACTGTTCAGGGACTCTGCTGCACCTCTGGGATGATGTATAATTTTATCAGTGGAGAGAGAGTCTTGGCCAGAAAGAACAAGCTACAAATTTTGTTTTATGGCAGAAATTTACAGAGTCATCAACAAGCAGTTTATACTTCTAGACTCCCATGACCTTGCTGTGTCCGTCGGTCATAACATGTCATACCACAGTCCTTATCCAGTCCCAGGCAGGCCTTCCTCCCTCTCCCACATTAGAAGGGCTGCCTCCAACCCTGCTTAGGAAAGCAGACATTGCTCTGCTCCTACCTACATGTGCTCATCCTTCCCCAGGGGTGAGCAGTTAAGAGCGGCTGTGTGTCATTAGCAAGGTGTCTTGGGAGCCAGTGTTCAGGAAGGCATTGCTTGCTAAGGCTTCTCCCACTCACCTTAGAACTGTTCATTTGCATTCAGAGGAAGTTTTGATCTCTCACTGGGTCCCACATTGGAGATGTTGGACAAAACTATGGCTCTTAGGGGAGCAACATCACGCAAAATGACTTAACTTCATTTAAATTATTTACATATGTATGCACATATACTTGTATGTTATATATGCATCTTAAAAAATATTTATTTAAGGGCTGGGGATTTAGCTCAGTGGTAGAGTGCTTGCCTAGCAAGTGCAAGGCCCTGGGTTCGGTCCTCAGCTCCTGGAAAAAAAAATTATTTATTTATTTATTGGGTATACAATGTTCTGTCTGCATATATGCCTGCACGTCAGAAGAGGGCATCAGATCTCATTATAGATGATTGTGAATCACCATGTGGTTGCTGGGAATTGAACTCAGGACCTCTGGAAGAGTAGTCAGTGCTCTTAAGCTCTTGGGCCATCTCTCCAGCCCTTACATATGCGTTTTAGTAAACATAATAGTATGTTATTTTAACCCCATGGTATAGAAAACGTCCCTTTCAATTGTTGGTCAGGGGATTCCAAGAGACATCCCATGCACAAACAGTATAGGGGATTGCCATAGCCGTCGGTGACCACCAGAACTGGAAGGTCAGACCTTATTGCTGAAGGTCCCACACTTCAAACACAGGCCTTGGAGGAGTCAAGCTGGACCTGACCTGGAAGCCTCCTGCATGAGGACTAGCTTTCATAGTACGGGAAGGTCCTACGCAAGCTGCCAAGAGAGAGCAGCAATGCTAGTCCTCCTACCAGCTGTAAAGTCAACGACCCTCAACAATGACTCAATTGCACCCAATGATGCAACGGTGGCACTTTTGTCTTGGGGGAGGGTCACCCACAGTCACCTTGTTGAACTTAAGGCCCGCTTAACAGGAGGGAATTGATGCCAGGACTGTGAACTTAGCCGACTGCCCATGGCTGGAGGGATCATAGAGACCCAAGAGAAGAACTTACTACTGCCATCTTCCTAAACCAATATAATCTCCAACTGTATTCTAAATACATAACCTATACAGAGGGAAGTGTAGCTCTGACCCCTCATCAAAGAAGCTTCTTTTTGGGACACGAGGGCTGTTATAGAGACCCACAACTTGTAAACGTGCAGAGAGTAAGTAACTGTGGGTGGCACAACTCTATCTGATACATGTAACACCTACACCCAAGGCTCAGGGAAAATCGTGGAAGAGGGCATTGAAAAGATCATAGGAGCCAGAAGATAGTGTCTACTGGGAGATTCTTGTATAATATTAGAGGGACCAGCCTTAATATTATACATCCCAGGGGCTCAGGAGAGAAAACTACTAACATCAAGGACTATTTTCAGGAAATAGAATCTCAGCACACCGAGCTCTATAGTCCACTTGCTTTAATTCCTCTGGCATAACATCCTATATACACAGCTTCAGTTCTGTTCTCGTGCCTCGCTCCCATCTTGCCTGATTTCTCTCTGTTTATCTACTGTTCCCCCTTAAGTTCTATCTTAATTCTCTTGTCTTAATTCTGCCTCATCTAGGTCCTTTTCACCTTGTTCTTACCCAGCTAGGACTTTCTCATCTGGCTCTTCCTCATCTTCCATCTCGTTCCTCTAGTGCTCTCTTCTAGTCCTTCAATCTAGTTCTTCTCCGTCTCAGTTTGTTCCTCTCAAGTTCTTACCCATCTAGTTCTTCCACTCTCTTTTTTCTTCTCTGTCTCCCAGTGCCCTGGAAGTCCTGGTATATAAAGCCAGACTTCCAGGGTCAAACGGAGGGGTGATAAGAATCACATTGAGAGGCAATAACCGTTAATTATCATTTGCAACCCCAAAGGGAAGTGACCAATGGGGAAATTAATTAACTAAAGGCTAAATTCGGGTAATATCTAAGAAGAGGGATCTTAAGTGCTCAACTATTAAACTCTAAACTCTTAAACGTGATTAGTAGAAAATATTAAGAATCTATAAGTTGCTAGGTCAATGGGAGAAAATAAAACTGTTTTCTTTTTTCCTGTGGCTCCTATCTGTCCAAGCTATCTGCCGTTTTTCTGCAGGGTGGGGGAAAGTGTGCTCAGTCGCTAGGCAACCTGTGTACAGCTAGATGCCTTTGGTGATAGTTAAAGGGAGATCTGGAACTAGAGGTAAGGTTTGGGAAAGGAGGAAGTAAAGCTTAATTGGCACATCCGCCAGACCTTCTCAAATGGGTAGCCTGGATGCTTAAGTCTGTTCTTAGAAAGTACGAAGGTATCTCTGATAAGGTACTTTCCTCCATCTGGAGATGGACTTGGCCAGATGCTGCCAATGATGATAATTACAGGGAGGCTTGAACTGGGGTTCTGGCTGAGCATAGCTGTCGGCGCAGAAGGTTATCTAAATATTCCTAGAAGTGGTTAGGTAAGGAGTTAGAGGTCTATAAAGTTAGTAAGGCTATAAGAAAGGAGGGTCCAAGCTAAATTGTGTAAAGCTATTACTTAACGTCCACCTGACCTAGGTGGTGTCTCCTTGTGGAATTTACCTTAAATCAGGAGACTTACATGTGGACTGTTATTACTGCTAGTCCTTGAAAGTGGCCAAGGGAGATATCTGATTCCAGAGAAAGCCTTTCCTGAGGCTGTTCTCCAAATACCTGGAATGTGTATGTCCAGAGAGTGATCCGTCTACACTGTTAGCCCTTCTTAGGGAAAAGGCACACATGATTTTCATAACAGAATACAGCTGATATATAACAAGCCAGGTAACACCAAAAACTCCTTGGGATTTGGTTTCCTCTGGAGGAATTCCCTGATTCCTCCAGGTAGTGACTTTGCCATAACCAGCTGAGTTCTTATGATATATTCCTGCGGCCTGCAGCAGGAGATAGTGTCCTCTATATGTGACAAAGGAACCACACACCTGAGCCCTCAATGATATGGTTGCTTGAGCAAGGCCGGTGTAATGATTTCACCAGCTGACGAGCCAATGTGGACAGGGCAAATTCCACATACCCACCCCTAGATGAAGAGCTGCTGAGGAACGGAGATTCAGTCTCTTCAGGATGAGTTTCACATAGGCTGTCCAACCCCAAGTAGTCCACTGGGACTCATGTATACAAAGCTGAATGGACTCGGTAGGTTAGATAGACATGTGTGCATGTGTGTATACCTGTAACAATAATAACTGAAGAGATCATGAGTTTGAGAGTGGGGGACACAGGAGGAGTTGGGGTAAGGAGAAGGAAGGGCTGGGGTGTGAAGTTTCTAAAAAAAATGATTAAATAAAAAATTGTATATACTCAAATGTTAATGTTCACGCACTGTGAACAAGTTGACAAGGCCTGGAAACAATACCCCAAATAACCCTTTTCTATAGATCTAGAGTTTTGGTTTCTTCCTGGTCTCAAGTCCATCTGCAGTTCCATGTCCTTCTGAGAACATGGTCAGCAGAGGGAGCTTTTGAGAAAGAAGTGTGAGGAAACACCTCTGTCCAGGAGCTAGAAAATTCCCACAGAGGAGGCTCTGTGATTTGAATTATTGTAATTAATGGTAAATTCAAGCAGACTGCCACAGAACACGAACCAGAACAGCCACGAACTGACTGAGACACCATGGGGGCACAGTAGATAACCTTCCCCAAGTGCTATTTAAGCCCGGGGTTCCAGGCCTCATCCCCATTACATAATTCAAAAACCTGTGGCATTTAGGACAAATGATGTTTAGGTTCTTCAGAGCTACTGACTCTAGGGTTTCTGAGAAATTATTCCCAACTAGAAAATCATGTTGGCTGGGAGTTGTAGAGAGGTTGTTATTCTCTGGTCTTTAGCTTTCTGGTAGCTTGAAGACAGACAGCAAGAACAAGGCACTGATGGGTAAGGTTGTATTCTAAGACACAGAAACTGCAATCTGAATGCCCAGTAATGTCCATCTGTCACAAACTTCTCTTTTGATATGTATTTTTATTTTAATTTTACATATTTAATTAAAAATATTTATTATTTTGTTTTTCAAGACAAGATTTCTCTGTGTAAAAGCTCTGGCTGTCCTGGAACTCACTACGTAGACCAGGCTGGCCCCAAACTCACAGAGATCCACCTGCCTCTGCCTCCCGAGTGCTGGGATTAAAGGCCTGCACCACTTCCATCTGGCAATTTTTAAATTGTTTTATTTATTTTATTTTTCGAGAAAGGGTTTCTCTGTATAGTCCTGACTGTCCTGGAATTCACTCTGCCGATGAGGCTAGCCTGTAACTTAGAGATCCACCTGCCTCTGCCCCTGCTGAGTGCTGGGATTAAAGGTATGCATGACCACCCCGCAGCTCTTTTGAGAGTTTTTAATCATTAAAGTGAAAGCATTCTTAGCTTGTAGGTTACAAATACCAGTTGGACTTGGCTTATGGCTTTGGTTTGTTAACTTCTGATCTAAGGCAACCCTCAGTCCAACCTCTGAACTGCATCTGTGTCTGTTTCTCTTCAGGAATACTTGTCTAAATGTCTTCTTCCTGGGCCCATGTAGAGATAGTCACCTTAAAAGCAAACAAAACAACAAAAACTCAAAACAAAAAAACAAACAAAACTTCTTTGTGCACTGTCGAGAAAGAGGCAGGTGGATCTCTGTGAGTTGGAGGCCAGTCTGGTCTGCACAGTGAGTTCCAGGACAGCTCAGGCTGTGTAGAGAGACCCTGTCTCAAAGAACAAAACAAACTATCAAAAAGAAAAAAATCTCTTTGAGATGCTATGTGTATTGCTGAGTAGAGAAAGCATTTAAAAACTGGGACTGAGGAGCTGGAGAGGTGTCTCAGCACTTAAGGGCTCATTGCTCTTGAGGAAGACCAAGGGTTCAGGTCCCAACACCCACGTGACAACTCACGCCCCTCTGTAACTCCAGTTCCGGGCAGATCCGGCATCCCTTTCTGGCCTCTGCAGGCACGGCACATGCATGATTCACATTCATATGTGCAGGCAAAACTCTCATACGTATAAAATATGAATAAATAAAATTGGGACGGAAGTCAGGGATGAATAGAAACACTATTCTTAGAGTGAGCAGAGATAACTGCTCTCCTGGCGTGAATAGTGACTATAGCATCCGCCTCTTGTCAAGCAGGCCCTCTGGTGGCCTGGTGCAGAACTAAGGGGCAAAAGAAAAGGTGCAATTTGATGCACTGAGATTTGAACCCAAACGAAGCCTTATTGATGGAGGTTTTGTACACGTGACTCAACTTCTCTAGCTTGTTTACTGTGCTGTAAGGGAAGATTATCGGATGGGACTTTGTGGAGTCCTGGAGCATAATAGATATGCTAGTTACTTTTCATCCTGGCAAAGTACCTCACAGAATCCATGTAAATGGGAAGTGTAACACGAATTGCTAAATAGTCTTATAACAAAAACCTGTAGCCTGATATTGGGGTGAATGCTGAAATATCAGAGAGACAAAGGAACAAGCCACCTCTTACCTCTAGGACTCCTCAGCCTGAAAAGCTTTCCTCAGTTGAAAGACTTTAGTTCCTGTCTCCTCTTGTTTTATATACCTTTCTCCACCCAGCCATCACTTCCTGGGATTAAAGGTGTGTGTGCTTCCCAAGCAAAGGCATGAAATCTCAAGTGCTAGGATTAAAGACGTGTGACTCCCAAGTACTGGGATTAGAGGTGTGTGCCACCACTGCCTAGCTCTGATTCTCTCCTAGACTGAGTCAATCTCATGTAGTCCAGGGTGGCTTTGAACTCACAGAGATCCAGACAGATCTCTGCCTCTCGAGTGCTAGGATTAAAGGTGTGTGCCACCACTGCCTGGCGTCTATGTTTAATCTAGTGGCTTGTTCTGTTCTCTGATCTTCAGGCAAAATTTATTAGGGTACACAGTATATCACCATAGGGAAGGACCTATTTCTGCTCACGGTTGCAGAGAACTGAGCCCACAGTACTCTATGTTGGCTCTGTGGCAGCTAGTGGGATCATGCTCAGGCAGTTCCTTACCTCATGATGGGCAGGAAGCAGAAAGCCAGTCCAGGCATAACCTTCCAAGGTATACTCTCAATGACCTACTTCCCCATCCTGCCAAAGTTTCCACAGCCTTCCAAAATGGTGTCACTAGTTAGTGACCAACTGTTCAACCCTGAACCTAGGGGACATTTCATGTTATAATCTTCAAGTAGGCACTTAGCCCATACTAACTTTCAGTACCAAGCAATGGAGGGACACTCCAAGAAATGCCCTTGTATGAAAAACTGGATAAGGGTTATATATTAGAATGAATCTGCAAAACTTTGAGATCAGAGTGCTTACCAAGTCTCTCTCTCTCTCTCTCTCTTTCTCTCTCTCTCTCTCTTTCTCTTTCTCTCTCTCTCTCTCTCTCTCTCTCTCTCTCTCTCTCTCTCTCTCTCTCTCTCTCTCTCTCTCTCTCTCTCTCTCTCTCTTCCCCCCTCTCTCTCTAACTCAGGGTTACAATGGAGGGGAAATCCTAGGCTTTAATAGAAAACAGTCTAGGCAGGAGTGCCTGACCTTTTGATGTCGTGACCTTTTGATGTCGTGACGTGGCATTGTCAATTACAAACGTCACACCAGAGAACTATGCAATCCAGTTACACATCACAAAGCCCTCCTAACGTTTTCAATGAGTTTACTATTTAGTGTTGGGCCTTATTCACAGTTCTCCTTGGTGGCATATGGCCCATGAGGCCATGGGTTGTACATGCCTGGCTCCCGGATTGCCCGATTCTGATTGTAGGAGCTCTGTACCTTTCCTTGCCTTTGAGCTATCTGCTAGTCTTGATGTTGTAGGTCACTGATAGCAACATGGAGTAGCTCTGGCTTTAGCCATACAACTAAATCCTACCCTGTAGAAGCTCAGCTGACTGTTTCTTCTTTATGAATAAAGCCAGTTTTGCATCCGTTTGCAGATTCGTCAGTATTCCCGATCTACGAATGCCTCTGCTTTTGACTTCCATTTTGAGCTCATTATGACATCTGCCTAATTTACTTATTAATGAGTTAAATAAAATCTTTGATATGTGTTCTTTCAACAGTTATGTCAGTCATGATTTTGTTTTTTGCGTGGAAAATTATCCCTTAATTTCCTGCTTAATTATGAACTTGAAATCAGAAATGTCTTCCTAGAAAGTCTTTAACAGCATCCCAGGAGACAGCCCCGCACATTTCTCTCTTTCTCCTTTAATCATCTCTTTTAGCACACGCCCTTAATTTCAGCACTCAGGAGACAGAGGCAGATGGATCTCTGTGAGTTCGAGGCCAGGCTGGTCTACAGAGTGAATTCCAGGACAGCTAGAGTTGTATAATGAGACCCTGTCTCCCACCAAAAAATCATCTTCTCTTTCTACTTACATCTATCTGCTCATGCGTCTTCCTCAATAGTTCCAAGGACTTTGAATGATGCTTAAATTTTTCATCCACAAAATAGTTATATGAGAAGACGGTCTATCAACAGCAAGCAGCTGTCCTCACACTTCGTGACCTCTGGATTCTTTTATATTTTAAATTACTGACCACCCCCTCCAGTGATTAGGACTTTGACTAATGTGAGTTGGACCTATCATCACTCACCGTACTAGAGACTAAACCAATACATTTTAAAATATGTGTATTTACCAGGCAAGATGACTCACATCGGCAATTCTAACCCTTGGCTGAAGTGGGAGGACAGCCGTGAATCTGAGGTCGCTCTGAGCTACATAGTGGGCTACAGGGTGAGACTTAAAAACATACAAACAAACAACTGAGCAGGAATTATACGTGTTAATTCATCAAAAATAACAACAGCAAACCATTTCATGTTAGCATTTTTTTAATGAAAAAATTACATTTTCCAAGACCAAAGCTATGGTAAAAAGAGATGGACCCCATTTCATAATTTTTGCGATCTTTTTAGTGTGTGCTTTATTAGAAGGCAGCTAGAGTCTCACATGGATCCGTGCATTCAGTCTGTTGTAGTATCAGTGTCCTGGAGCTTCCCAAAGGTCTCATTCTGCAAGGAGAAGGAAGTGAAAGAAATACTCCAGGGCTATTACCAAACCAGCGTTGACCTTGGAGAGCCCTCAGAAGGACCTCGGGGACCCTACAGAGCTCCTGGAGCACTCTGTGAGAACTGCCATTATAAAATAAACACAAATCACCTCCAGATGGGGCCAGTGACATTTGACGGTGGGATGTGCCGATACACTGTGATAGTCTCCATCTGAGAATGCTGGTTGGCTCCACAAGCCTTCTGGGACAGCTTTCCCTGGTATGTGCGCATGTGGATGGGTGCACGCGTGTGCAGCAGCATCAGTTGATCTGGGCTGTGATTCAGATCCAAGCTTTCGTGGGCTTTCACGTGTTCCTGGCATTTGGACAGAAACGGGATGGGGATTGGAGCAGAAATGAGCACCCTTCTCTTATCTTTCCCCAAGGCTCCATGAGGCCTATAGCTTCATGGGTGAGGGCACCGAACTTGCTTTTCTTCCTGAACTTTACTCAAATCGTGGCTGGAGGGGAGAAGGGCCCAGAAGCCTCCATTGCCTCTCAGAAGATTCTGCTTCTGACCCACAGACAGCTGCTGGGCTTAGCTGACAGAGCAGTTGTTGTTAGAACAGTAGTTGGAAAACGAAGAATTCTCTCTCCCCTCCTGAAAGTCTTCAAGAAATAACCATCACGTTGCATCATCCCTGATATAATCAATCTTCTTGGTTTTCCTTGTACAGGCTCCATGATATCAAGAAATATTCTCTGTGCAAGGCAAACCTAATAGTTTCTGCTGACACTGTCGAGGCCCCAAGTCCGCTCAGTAAAGAAAGAGTTAAGTATTGACTTACGATACTGATTTCTTCATTCAGAGAGGCAATCCGGGGGCTTGATGTTCACAAACTGTGTATCTTATAGACAACAACACAGTCAGAACTTTCCTTAAAATCCTCCTTTTTTTTTTTTTTTTGCACTGGCATTCCAATTTACACCCTCGGATAGGAATTAAGAGAAGGATCTTTGAAATCAAGATGAATCTACACAGGCATCATTCATCTGCTGTTTGGGAGAATGCCGATCTTTTTAAACCTCAAATTCTTTATCTCCAAAACAGGATGGATTTGTTTGAGTTCTTGCTAGGTCAAGGCCTGGGTCTGGGGGTTGAAGGCAGGAAGCTTATGGGGAGGAAGTGTTGAGAATGAGCACAGTAGGGGATGTTCTCAGTTGTTAGGAGCACCTATTACTCCTACAGAGGATCCGGGTTCGGTTCCCAGCACCCATGTTAGGCAGCTCACAACTGTTTGTTAACTCCAGCTCCAGGGCATTCAACACCCTCTAGCGCCCTGTAGGGGCACCTGCATGTAGACAGAGACTACACACACATACACATAATTAAAAATAAATTATAAAAAGTTTTAATGAGGAAAGGATACAGTTTGAAGAAGCAGAAGTCGCTAAAGTGTTTGTTGGGCTGGTTACTATTGCAGATGACTGGGGACACCCTGGTTGGAATTCTCAGGTCTGCGATACAGACTGCACCCAGAAAGGTCCCTCTGGAGGGCGGAGCTTCAGACACTGCCCCCGCCTCTTCCTCCCTCATTGGCTGAGGGTTGCTTCAGGGCGGAGGGAGTTGGAAGAAGGCGGGGAGGGGCTGAGGAGAGGGGGAGGGTACTAGTTTCCTCCGGGAAGCTGGATCCTACCGAGAATACTGCCGCAACTGCCTCTGAAGTCAGAAGCAGGTCATGCATGTGTTAGGAGGCACAAAGGATGTCCGCCTCAGGAGATACATGATGTTCCTTGAGTTACTGTGAGAATTAAGCGGAATATTGTGTACAAAACGTTGGGCCTCATGTCTGGTGCCCCGTTAAGTATTTATTTAATTAATACACGTTCACTTTATTGTTGTGGCTATTGTTGGTGTCACCATCGTGGTTCTTATCACTGTGCTCTCATGAGTGACAGACAGTGACTGTGTGTGGCTTAGAGGTTTCCAGGAATGACCATCCACAGCCTGTATGACTTTCCGTGACCTATTGCCAAGTATGTCAATTATGAATTATTGTAGCATAGTTTTCCCTCAGGGGGACACCTCTAGCTTGCATATAACATCTAACCTCATGTTAATACTACACCAAGAGTCACTGTACCGTGTTATGTAGGGACTAAGGACAAAGAACAAACTGATGACATGTTCAACACAGGTGAAAGTTTTTTTCTGAATATTTTCCCCCTCTAGGTCAATCGACAGCTGCAGAGCCCTTGGATACCAAGTTCACGTTGACTTTCACTTTCTCTTTCTTCCTCTAAAAAAATACATTGTCAAAATTTGGGTACAAGGATAAAGTACAGTCAGTCAGTTGTTTGGGGTGGAAAGCAGGCTCCGTTGCTCTAGACTAGCATGTGGCAGGACTCTCTGCTGGGGTAGAAATTGTCTGTATCTGTGCCATTCAATACAGTAGCTGCTGGCTGAGTGTGGCTATTGGACACCCAACATGGGATTAGCTTATCTGAGGGGCTGAAATTTAACTTTACTGAAGCCTTGTTAATTTATGGCTAACCTTGAATAGTCACACACAGGCAGATTGGAGAGCAGTCAGACAGAGATCTCAGTGACCGGAGAAGAGGCCCCTCCCTCAGGCTTAAGCTGAAGATGAATTTTTGCAGTCAGTCTTGTACTGTCTCCGATCACCGAACCTGGAGAAGCCCACAGACCCCTCAGTATTATCACTGAGGTCAAGGAATCACTGGCTGACAGAATGCCCAGACCATGGCATGGGGGACATGGAACTCATTCACACAGGTTAGGAGAGGAGGCCAAGATCTCCACTCAGAGTTGGCCCATTGTTTTGTGTGGAGAACTTCATTCTCAGTGGCCTTAAGAATGCAGGAGGAATAAAGGGACATTTCTGAAAGGGGTCTCCCAGACTCTGGAGATGATTACACTTTTCCTGAAAGACAAGACTCTCACATGGTAGGCTATTAACTTCGACATCAACCCCTCCAGTCCATAATCCACCTCTGCTTCCCTCCCGGCTTCCTGAGTCCTTGGTAACTGGCAATTGACTTTATGTTCTCCTTTAACCCACAAGTTCCATGAAGGCAGACAATGCTGTTTACTTTACTTACTTTAAAATACCGGTGAAAGGGGTAAAGCCATTCAGAAACAGCACAGACTTCAAACTGACTTCCAAAGAAGAGCAAAAAGAAGTTGCTCAAAGAGGTTTTTTGTTTGTTTGTTTGTTTTTTGTTTGTTTTTGTTTTTCGAAACAGGGTTTCTTTGTGTAGCCTTGGCTGTCCTGGACCTCACTCTGGAGACCAGGCTGGCCTCGAACTCACAGAGATCCGCCTGCCTTTGTCTCCTAAGTGCTGGGATTAAAGGCCTGCACCACCTGGTTTAAGAGGTGTGTTTTGTATCGGTTATTCTTCTCGTCACATGTAGGGACAGTCCAGAAGGGGTGAGTCCATAAGCAAAGGGATTGAAGAAGCAGAGAGTCACCGGGCCGTGAAAGAGGAGAGAGGTCTGGTGAGGCAGGAAGACTGGCATGGCAGGGCCTGACCCTCTGGAGCCTTGAAGGAGGATGCCTGCGGCTGACAGGACTACCTGGAAGCAGCGCACCACGGGATTCTGAGTCTGGCAAGGAGTTCAGGTTTCCCCAGGATCCCTGTTCTGCCCACGTGGCCACAGTGACTCTGCCCCCAGCCTAGACTGTGAGGTCATGGTCCAGGGACATGGCCGGACACTTTTTCTGGGACTGTCATTGTCTTTCTCCTGCAGTTGCTGGGCTGGTCAGAGCTGACAGTATCCTGATGGCTGTAGAGGGGAGCACGGAGCAGGACAGGGACACAGAAGTACTAAACTGAGCGCCGGGAGCCGGCCGGAACTGAGCGAAGAGCGGACCGATTTCTGCGCTCTTCTACGCTTAGGCAGTTGTTAAGAAGATCTTGCCTCCTGCAACCCAGGGAGCCTGGTAACAGACCACTTTGGTGCCATTGCTGAGAGTGAGAGGGCTGTGAGAGTGAGTAGTGGGTGTGAGAGTGATCATAGTAGTGTGAGTGTTGGGGAAACTGAGACACCAGGCACTCAGAGCTAGAGCCAGGGGCATGGCTAGAGAGGAGAGTGTTTCAGGAGCCGAGGCAGGGCTGCCTGGTGTCTCTGTCTTCCAGGGTTGCTGGCAAGTAGTGCCTGCCATCCTTCACCACTGTCTCCTTCAGGATGCCTTTTTATCGTTTTGTTTCATTTGGTTTAGTCACTTTGTTTTGTTGTTGTTGTTTGGTTTTGGCTTTTTGAGACAGGATTTCTCTGTGTAGCTCTGGTTACCCAGGAACTAACTCTGTGATCAGGCTGGCCTGGAAACCAAAGATATTCCTGCCTCTGCCTCCCGAGTGCTAGGATTAAAAGTGTGCACCACCACACCGGGCTCTATTTGGGTACTTTGTAAGACAAATGAATTCAGTGGTCTTCCCTCAGTTTTATAGCTTGGAGAGGTTAGGGGTCTTGGAGATCACATGGGAACCTGGAGCCTCATTCTGACTCTTCAGTTCACACAATGGGCCTGTAAGGAGTACCAAATGTCCTTGAGGTCACCAGACACCATCAACCTGTAACTTAGGGTAGGGATGCAGTTTGCTGGTTCCAGCGGGAGTTCCCACTGGGGAAGGGTCGGGAACCCAATGGTCCCTTCATTGAAATCAATTCTGCCCAGCTCTCCTGATTCTAAATAGAAGAAAATGTAGATTTGGGGCAGAACCGAAGGGAAAGGGATTTCCCTTGGCAAATTATTTGCAATTTGTGGATTGGAGCTGACCCAGCTCTAATTCCCTCTGTCACTGTGAGTGCTGTCTAAAATGTGACTGGCTTATTAAAGGAGTGCTGGAGGGGATCCTCCCAGAGGGACGGAAGGAAACAGGAACAGAGCCAAAGCCCACCCGCATCCTCCTGGCAAGGGCTCCGTTCCAGGAGCTGCCCGGGTCCTCACCTGCTGCTGTTCAGTGTTCACTCTTGCATGCTTGCAATCTGTGCCCTTCTTCAGCATTAGGGAAAGCAAGCGGTGCTGGGTACTTAGAGAACGAAACTCGGAGGGTAGGCAGCATGCAAAAGAATGCGTGTTGTTAAGTCACCGTCAGAGAATCTGAGTTCACGTCAGGAGGCAAAGTACCCAAATAGAGCCCGGTGTGGTGGGCAGGGGCGGGACCTTTCCTTTTAATAAGCATCACAGGTGATGCTGAGGTGGGTGGTCACCATTTGAGAAGCAGCGATAAACTTGGAGCGGTCATGCACAAACTCCAGCATGGGGCTCCTTCATCCCTGGGTTGGAGCTGCTTCTGCTGCTGCTGGCACAAGTCCTAAGAGATCCAGCGCTTCCTTCCTCACTGGCAATACCTACTACGAGCCCAATCTGAGGGACAGTCAGAAGGCTTTCTTGGTGGGGGTTGTGGGGGTGTGTAGGGTGTGTCTGGTGGGACAGACCTACAACCCCAGTGATTGGGGGAGGTGGTATTGAGACAGGACTGCAAGTGTAAGCACTGCCTGGGGTAGAGAATGAATTCAAGGCTAGTCTGAGCAAGATGTTAAATTTTTTAAAAAGTAGAAAAAGCACACAGGTCAATGGTAGAGTGCTTTCCCAGCATTCATGAGACCTTAGGTTCGATCCCAGTACTGAAAAAAAAAAAAAAAAGCCTTTGTTGACCGAGAAGATCTTCAAGGAGACTGCTGAATCTAGGATTCAAAGGTTCGGTCTTCTCAAGTATAGTTTTAAAATCACAGACAGAATAGCACACTTTGAATACGGTGGGGGTAGGATGGTACTATTGGGGTGCAGCTACAGCAAGTTAAACCGTCTATACAGCTAGCACATCTCTCTCTCTGGTCCAGCCCCCAGAGCCCTGAGCACCCTCCGTCCCATGCTTCTTTGTTCTCAAGGGTTGTGCATGAGACACAGCAAACTAGGAAGACTTTTTTTTTTTTTTTTTTTTTTTTTTTTTGCAGAGCATCAGCCTCTTTTTAAAAACTGCTATGAACGAACTCCTAAAGAAACCATGGATCTCTGTTTCCCCATCTCTGCTTCCCCAGGTCCTTTTTAAATCAACACTGACATGGGAGGTGGTTCACAGGTGTTTGCAATGAAAGTGACCCCACAGGAAATGAATCTGAAAATTCCATTTATTATAACAAATACACGGTTCATGTGGGATAAAGATGTGCACACTACATTCAGGTTCTCCTGCTTTAACATTTCTAAGCTGGGCATGGTGGCTTGCGCCTTTAATCCCAGCACTCGAGAATCAGAGGCAGGGGATCTCTGAGTTCGAGGCCAGCCTGGTCTACAGAACAAGTTCCAGGACAGCCAGAGCTACATAGTGAGACCCTGTCTTGAAAAACTGGAAAAAAAAAAAAAAACCAACCCAAAACGCTACAAGCCCCCCCTCTCTACCCAATGTTTCTGTTCCCTTCTCTTTAAAGACACATTCCAGAGATCTTATACAGGAAGTGTGGAGATCTGAACAATTGTTGGGCTATGAGACAGTAATATACACATAATATCCATCATTTCCAGGAGCAGCTAGAAACAAACACTAAGGAAAAAGAAAAAAGTATAAAAATCTCCTAAAGACCATTGGCTTGATTTACTCAAAATTCATTATGTGAATACAAGCATATGAGGGAAAATATGATTAATTTTTTAAAATCTCATGATGATTTAAATTATATCTTACTTGCTTTCAAATTGAAAAACATCTTAAATTCGAGTTGGTATTGAAAATGGTTCAAGTATTTTAACAGACATTGCATTTAACAGACATTGCATTGTAAGTATGACATTTATTATTTCCTAATTCCATGGCAGATTTTAATTATTATCCAGGCATATAGAAATGAGGGCCCTAAATAACTAAGCTGAAGTTTTCTATTAGCTACTCTAAGATAAAATTATGCTGATGAAAATGATAGTTGACATTCCAAAAGAATTAAGCTCTTTGGAGACCCTAGTAAACAAAACCTTTTTCCCCTTTAATAAATACAAACATCAATAAGTCAAAACTGATTCTGATTATAGCTCCATACCGAAGGATATGAAATTGTGAAAGAGACAAGATATTTTCCTGAAACTTCCTTTCAGAAGGGGAATGCATTTTCTGCCTTCTCATTCTTAAGTATGCTCATGAGTAATTCATAAATCCTTATTTTTTAATTGTTAGACCTGTACAGGGTGTGCTCTGAAGATTGTGATTCCACTTTAATTGCTTCAGAGGTCTAAATTTGCACAGAAGTCCAGAATCCTTCTAGTGATGCCACTCACCATCAAAGAGTGCCCCTAGCTGACGTGTGAACACATACTCACGTTTCAGCTCACTTTAAATGTGTGACACTTTTAGCTGATTCCACAGTACTCTCAATTGCACAGCAGCAGAGTTCTGTAAAGACTCACAGCTTTTTATTTCAACCACTAACTCTTCCTGAGTGCCCCACCGACAATAACAAACCCCCAAGATCTGACTGGAAGAGAGTTCCTGGTTATAAAATCGCATCCATGCACTGAGACATGTTCTGGTATCCTCATCTTCCCACCTCAAGCATACATTTTAATTGGACATATTTATTCCTTTACCTGAAAACCCATAAAAGAGTTAAGAAAAATATTTACCAAATCTATTTCAAAATGGGTCCTTGCTATAAATAGGAAATCTTTTTTATCTTCTCTTCCCTCCAGGTACCCACCCCACTGCCCCACACACTCTTTCTAAAAATGAGGAAGAGGATGGTAGGAGGGGAAAGTAAAGTTAACTTGGCTGTAGTGGTCTTTTAGGATTTGGTAACAAACAGGATGTACAGGAGGCCCTCTTTGCCTGGGAAGACTGCAGAAAGCGTGTGGAATCTCCCAGGGCCTCTCACTACGGATGGAGGTTACAACTGCTGTGAACAAAACAAAACAAAACAAAACAAAACAAAACCAAAACAAAACCAAAACAAACACCACCCCAAACAAAACAAAACAAACACCACCAAAAAAAACCCAAAACAACAAAACAAACACCACCCCAAACAAAACAACAAAAACCACCACCAAAAAAAAAAAAAAAAACCAAACCCAAAAAACAAAAACAACAACCCCCACCCCAAACCAAACCAAACCAAAAAACGGCTCTCAGTGTTTTATTGTGGGAAGAGAGTGCTAGGCAAAGGAGGCTGTAAATAGGGCAGAGGGGCTCTGGCAAACAGGGCACAAAGCAATGATGGCTTCGAACTTCTGGGGGAGTGAAAAATGAGGACCATGTCGTTGGGAAGAAGAGCCAGCTGCTCAGTGTGCCTGGGGGACTTGTCTCTCCAACAGCTGGTGTTCTGGGGGTGGCCACCTTCTTGGAAGCTGGGGGTTTATTTCTTCTGATGCTTGAGCTAAAGAGGGCCATAGGTTTCTAGTGTTGAACGCGGACAATATTCTCTTGCCTATGATTTCCACGGTTCCTGGAAAGTGGGAACGTGTTGGTATTCTGACAGTGCCTTCCTAAGTCATGGTGGATCCCTGCCCGTTCTCCAGTATGGGGTAACTGTGCTGCCCAAACGCTGTAGATTGGGGAAAAGCTGTCTCTAGGCGCTTACACCACAGTTAACTAGGAGGTATTTCAGGATGACTAAGGCTCTGAAGTGATCTCCATTTTTCAAAATACAGAGGATGTTCCCCCCTCTCAAGCATCTTTTTCTCTCTCACGTCTCTTCTTAGCTTTCCAGCCGAACAACAAAACTTCTGAATGGATGCAACATGGGGACATTTTCATGCAGTATTACTCAAAAACTATCACAAAGACATGAAAGCACCAGTCACAACACATGGTTTACTTTTACTTGCAGAATCAAAACTATCATATACAAATATTAAGAAGAGTGGTAATAGAACACAGATAGCCGGCATTGTGTGAGTGTGTGTGGTGTGTGTGGTGTATGTGTGTGTGTTCTTTCTTTTTTTTTATTCTTGTGAAGAAATACCATAGGGAACATCTTTCTAAGCGTCTCAGCTATTCACTCATCCTTAGAGTTCAGGGTAACACACAAACCCAGCCTTATCTCCACAGTACACTAACAGGGAGGAGTACAGAAAGAGAAAGGGAAGGGAAAGAAAAAGGCACGAAGGACTAAACATGGATGTCATTCAACAGAACTGTGGCTACATGGGACTACAGCTTATCAGAGGGTATTTGAAAGACAATTCTCATTCCCAGAAGGTCAGCCATATCTCAGCTCAGGACACCGGCTTTAATGTTTATTTTGTTTTTAAATATGAAGCAGAAATGTAAGGTTTTAGAGGGATAGCAGAAAAGAAGTGACACCGATTTTTTTTTTTTTATACATTCCCCTCCTCCAGGCAGGTCTGCTGGGTCAGATCTCTAAAGTTGGGACATGGAATCAGCTTCCATTCTCACAAGGGGACAGTTTGTTAAACATGCACAGCCCGGAGTGTCCAGGATGGTTCTCCTTCCTCTCTTTAAATGCTGCGGACGAGAAAGGCGCCCACTTTGTTAGGAACTCTACACCAATGTCCCAGGAGCCCCGGCGCTCTTCAGCCTCCTCTCGGAGACTTAAAGGATAGCGCAGAAGAACTTCTTCTCCCGAAAGGGATTTTCTGAGGCTGGGACTGGGGTCAGCAGGGGGTCTTCCTTGGCATGTGCCTCACAGTAGGCCATCAAGTCCGCAGCCGCCTTGGACACCTGCAAGGGAAGGCAGAAACGTCTGAAAGGTTAGACAGGCATGGACCCAAACATCCTTGGTGCTGTCGCTCTCTCAAGCCTCAGCTTTGGGCTCCACCACGCTGGGACTCATCCAGTTAACCAAAGAACGAAAGTGAAGGGAGACTCTCCACCTGCAGAAACTCAGCTCCCTGATCCGCAGACAAGGTGTCAACGAAGCTGAGCGGACAGACTGTTGCCAGCAGGTGGGAGAGCAGACAGAGTGTTGCCAGCAGGTGGAGATCTAGTGTAAAAGGAGCCTCAAACAGAAGAGTCTCAGACTTAGGGCCTCAGCCAAAAGAAGCACTCAACATCAGGGTCGTGCAAGGGCCAACCCTGTTCTTCCACTTCTGTGCCCTGATACCTCAGCTGCTGCACCTGGTGGCAAGGACGACCCAAGTGAGCTAACCCAGGAAAAACTTCCAGGACCTCACATACAGGAAGCTTTTCACACAGGACAGCCACTGTTATTATATACCTGTAGATAACCCATACTTATAGATAACATATATAAGATATCTATATATCTACAGATCGATAGCTATGCCCTTGCTTTTGGAATTCTGCTAGGAATGTCAAAGCCAGGCTGGTATCCCTTTTCTACCCAGGACGCATAGCTTCAAGTACACACACACACACACACACACACACACACACACACACACACACGCTGATATCATGTAGTGCAGAATATATACATTATAGCATCACTATTTGTGGTCCCCAGTAGAGGTGCTGCCCTGCTTTTGGAGATGGTGGGTTGCACATCCCAGCTCCTTGTGAGGTGTTGCCAGTGGTACTTTCCTTTGTGGTTGTTGCACATTTTTGTTACTTGGGGAGCTAAATTTAATGTTGAGAGATCAGCTGACATCTGGGGATGATTTAGGTGATCCCCCAGAAGAATGCCATTTGGAATCAGAAACAAAGTCAGTCATTGCTTTCTTATATGACACAATCCACTTGTGCTGAAGGTCACTCCCAAGGACATTTGCTCATGGAACCACCACCACTGTAGGGTGTGAAAGTCTCTCACAGTGACTATTACAAGTATAACCTTCCCTAACACTTGGGCAGATTATACTATTGCTAAAAATACACCATGCTCTTCACTATAGGTAAGGCCCATAGATCCACACGGTGCTGTCCGACATGGTTATACCGCAAGCAATTTGTTCTGGCCAATGAGATGTGAGAAGAATTGGTAGTAATCATTTTGAGGTAGAAGAATCCATGCGTGTCTTGCCAGGCACTCTTCCCTCTGCCACTCTGTCCATACGATGTTATAATTAGGACCTCCTTTCATCCAGTCACACGTTTTCATGCATGGATCAATGGCCACACCCTTGCTTTGGTCTTTGCCTCAGGACCAAGTGCATTAGGCTCTGCATTAGGCTCCTATCACTTACAGGTGCACCAAATCAATGTCATATTCTCAATCAATAACTGCTCGTTTTTTTTTCTTTCTCTATTCTCTTTGCCGCAGACCAGAAAGATGCAATACTCCAGACAGACACTGCTCCCTAGGCCAGCGCTCCCAATGACAGTGACAATGTGTGAGGTGGCAGTTGATCTGATTAGGAAAGACCTCATAGTCGCTCTGTAATCACAAACCTACTTTGCTCTTGACATCAAGTTAAAATTCCTCTTGCTCTGTAGTAGGAGTCGGAAGTATATCTGTGTTGGAAGTCCAAAGACTAGGGGAGGAGGACCCATGGTTACTGCCAGGAAGCCCAGCTTACCTTGGTTCAGATATAAACACCGATATATGTATTCATATTCATATATGGCTGCCTTGATGTAGCATTACAAACCAGAACGACCAAAACAGCAGCCGTAGTGCATTCTCTCACGGTGTTAGAAATTTGATGTTGGAAATTAAGGTGTCAGCAGCGGTGGTCCCCAACCCTCCAAGGGAGAATCTGCTCCACGCCACTCTTAGCGGGTTGTGGTGCTCTTTAGCGTTCCCTGGTTTGTGCACAGAGCACTCACTCCAGTGCTGACCCCTGTCTACATGGCATTCTCTCCGCTGTTCAAATCCCACCAGTCATTGTGTTAGGGTCTACCCTACTTAGTGTGACCTCCCGTTAACCCGATCACACCTACAAACACCCCGTTACCAAATGAAGTCACATTCTAAGATTCTAGGTGGACATGAATTTAAGGGGGGGAACTATGTGGTATAGTATATTTGTTCCAAAAACCTATCTCTCTAATAGGCAATATGGTAATTGTGAAATATTTTCATTGTGGCCCCATTTTGTTCCATCAAGTCATCTTTTTCTTCCTATCTTCATGACAGTGCTTAAGTAAAAATCAGTATCTGCCATCTCTAGATGAAACCCAGAGGATCAGCAGATTTCCTGAGTGTGGTCATCCTCAGGCAGCAAACGATATGGTAGAAGAACTCAGACTTTTTCTATTAAGCTGTAGCCATCTGCATGCAAACCACTCAAATCCCCGGCTAGTCCCAAAGGTGGAAACTGCTCTTCCAGAAAACCTGGTTTAATCCCCAGCATCCACTTGGCATCTCACAACAGTCTGTAACTCTGGTCCCAGAGGATCCAGTGTCCTCTTCTGTCCTCCTGGAGCACTGCACACACAAGATACACAGACACGCAGGCAGGCAGACACTGATACACATACACTGATTCTGAAGTACTTCAGAAACTTCGTGCCACAGTTTGTATGTGAGCATCTCTCTAGTTCCCAAAGTGCTTTTTAATGACCCAGAAGACACTAGAGTGGGAAAAATTAATAACACGGAGTTGCTCATAGTTTATATTTGAGCAAATAATTCTGAATGATTTCCTTTTCAAAATGTATTATATTTTGTTTCCTCAATTAGATTGCAGTCTCCTGTGGATGATAATCCAACACCACATCAGAATCTTGTTAATAACTAGAATAATTGCCAATATCTGTGGCCTTTGCTATGTGTCAACACTGTGTAAACCACTTTCCACCAAGGGTTGTATTTAATCTGTAGAGCAGTAGCATGTGTGTGACTGTAGGCTTTGTAGGCTAATATCCCCAGGCTTTGCTCTTTCTGTTGTTTGCTTTGGGGGACAGGATCTTATCCTGCCGCCCTGCCCCTTGCTCCGTAGCTCAGGCTGGTATACAATTCAGAATCCTCCTGTCTCAATTTCTTAGACACTTGCATTACAGATGTGTGCCGTCATGTCCAGCACTGTCCTCAACGTGGGTGTGTGGGTTCTAGGCTTCCCTGAGTAAGTGCTTGGCTTGGGTCTCAGCTCAGCAACAGCCAATGGTGAGTGTTCATGTTCCTGATTCAAACTCTACCTAGACTGTCACGTGTGTCCCTTACCTTAGTGTAAACTGCGCGATGTTCTGCCTGGATCTCAGGCTTTGGGGTTATCCTTTCTAACAATTTCATAGTCATAGGCGCAGAAATTTAGAATAGTCTCTACCTTTTCGGTCCTGTTGATTCATTCTCCAAAAATGTCCTATGTTTAGACCCCTTGCTGTCTGCCATCTCCAGAGTTGGAAGCTCCATCTTCTCTGTGACAACTGAAATAACCGCTTATATAAAAAGTCATTCATTGGGTTCCCCAACGGGCCCGAGGACAGAATTTAAAGAGTGGTCTGTGAACGTTGATGATAAAAATTATTCCTTTATTTTTTCTAACGTCAAATGGAAATTTATCATCTCCTTTCCTTATAAACACGGTTACTAGCATGAGCTGTGCAGGTGAGTCAGTCAGCCAATAGAATCAGGTATTTTTAGTCATATTATAGTCATCTTCATAGCTCAACATTATGTTCCTATTTATCCACTTTGTGGTTACAGGCATGGCATTAGACTATGTAATAAAGGGACATATCTATAACCATATATATTATATATAGGTCTTGAAAATATTTTTCAAAGTATGCTATTATCTAAAATAATTTATAAAAATATTCTGATACACTATATTTCAACATAATCAGTTTCCTTGGTAATTCAAAGGCATTGTTTTGAGAAAGGGACCATGAACTTCAGCAGACAGTAGTTAGGTCAAGGACACCAAACTGTTTAGGAAGCTGAATGATGTCTTTGCTTTCGAAAGTGTCACAAATGGTGTCATCGCACTGTGGCCGCAGAGGTGGTTTAAGAATCCAGATTGCCTTGTGGAAGTCCCCATTTGAAATCGTGAGTTTTTTCCCACTCTACTTTGTAGAAACAAAACATCACACACTGGCCCGTGGGTTCTGAACATTTGGGACACACTCCTCTCCAGTTTCATGCCTCAGTACTTTCCCCCTTTAATTCTGAAAGCTCTGTAGTCCTTTCTGCCTTGTAGTTTTGTACATTTGATCCTGAAAACCAGTCCTTCCTTCACATCCTCTCCCGTGTGCTCCACGTTTTTCAGCCAGGAATCAACAGAAACATGGCTCCTGAGAGAGCGCTCATTGATCACCCCGTCTAAACTGACGCTCTTTAACCTTCTCTGTCCAAGGGGAGCCCTCTTCTCTCTCACAGAAGCCTCAACCCTCGCCGGCATGATTATCCTTCTGAGCTTGCTCATTGGTTGCTTAATATTTTCTAACTCTTCAAGCCCTCTTTGGTAGGAGGGCAGGAACCTTATCTGTCTTATTCATCACGGTGTCGTCAGTGCTGACACATGGAAGAGGCTCAGGTAACTACCAAAGGTGTTCTCAAATGTAGAAATAACAGATTAGAGAGGCTGGAGAGTGGTTTGTGTGGGTAAGAGCATGGCCGCTCTTCCGGCAGACCAGGGTTTGATTCCCAGCATCCACATGGCTGCTTACAGGGGGATCTGGTGCCCTCTTCTGCCCTCCTGGAGTGCCAGGCACACACATAGTGCGCAGACACACATGCAGGCAAAACAGCTGCACGTACAAAATAAAATGATAAAAAATTTAATAAGGATTATAAACCACTGGTCTAAAGGGGACACCCTGAGCTCATAGCAACATAATTAAATACATTTAAAAAATAACAGAATGCGTTAGAGGAGTAAAAGAATTACATAATCTAGAGCTACTCATCAGGGTTCTCAAATATCGACGAAGTACAAACAGAGAAACCTGGAAGATGCTACCTCAGTCAACCATCAAAGTTAACGTCACTAGTACGTGACAACTCAAGGTCAAGTCCCACTGGCGCGGAAGGGGGCACAGCAAAGTAATACTCCATACGGCCAATGTGTTCTAACTAGAATTTGTTCAGAGAGAAACATCAGATTGGGGGATGGCAAAAGGGATCGGTGGGTAAATGTCCTTACTGCCGAGCCTCACAACCTGAGTTTGGTCCCCGGGGCCCACGTGGTGAAAGGAAAGAAAAGTCAGACAAGCCCAAACTGAGCGACCTTGTGTAAAATAAATGGCCCACAATCTTAAAATGTGTCAAGGTCATGAGAGGAGATGTGTCATACAGGGCAGCTAAGTGCAAGGCAGGATTTTCAGTCAAGTGCTTTCTCTAAAGAAGGTATCACTGAGGGCAATTTTCAATACGTATATGGGAGTCCCAGGATTAGAGTTGAACTGTATCAATATTGACTCTGATGATCACATTATGATTACGAAGATGAGCGTCCCTAGTTGTGCAAAACAGACATTAAAGTGTTTGAAGGCCCGGGACCGCTCCTCAGCTTATTCCACACAGTAAGAAAATACAAGCTCTGGGCACTGTACCTGTGACTTGTCCATAACCGAGATGTCTGTAGCCCAAGAGCTTACTTCTGACAGTAGCATTTATCTTCCCAGACTGACAATGGCTGAAATACAGCTATGCAGTAACCTCGCCAACATCAAACCAAAGAGCGAGGAGAGGGGGGACTCTGGACAGCCCCAGGAAAGGCCGTCAGACGAGGACCATAAGCTCTGAAATCACAAGAACCTATTCTAGGCAGACAGATGCCTTGATGTCTCAGAGAAGCAGCAGAAGAGGCAGCTTTCTAGAGAGATAAAAACCAGACCTCCCGCCAAACTTAAATGGAATGAGAAGACACAGTTCCATTTTCATTGCATCCTGAAATTGAGCTCCATCTTCAGAGTGATGGCACAGAACGCATGCAAGCCATCTGGCAAAGAAACAAGCCCCTGATAGACCGCCATTGCCTCTGCCCATGGGAAGCTGCCTGTGCATTGAAGGGTGTCAGCCATGAAGTCGCTTCCTCAGTCTCTGGTGTAGCTGGTGTTACAAGCTTACTTCGCCAGGCTTGGCTAAGCGGCTTTTTTTTTTTTTTTTTTTTTTTTTTTTTTTTTTTTTTGAGGAAGGGAAACTTCATTTCCCCTGAAAACTAGGCTACTTCAAGAACTTAATTTCCCAGGGATTTAAAACGTCTAAGGTTTTATAGTACAAATGAGGATCTCAAATGCTTGGACCATTGTGTTTTGAAAGTTTTTAAATAAAAAATGAAACTGTATTATATTATATTGTATTATATTATATCTATGATGAGACTTCTTGTGGCTAAGACATAAGTCAAAACACAAAATTCATTTATATTTCATATGTCTCATGCATATGGCCTGGAAGTAATGCTATGAGTGAGCTTATGTTTTTACTGTGACCTATCAAATGAGGTCATTATGGGGTTTTCCCCTGGTGACACTGTCACTGTCTTGATGCTTAGGAAGTTTTGGATTTAGGAACGCTTCGGGTTTTTTGATTCAGAATGCTTAGTAGATAATGTTTCCCCAGTGGCTACGTACAATGCACAGGCTAAGTATACTTTGTGATGGAAAAATAGCCACTGAGTTGTTAAAAATTATATCAGACCTCAAGAAACTGAAGTTCCACACTCATATCAATACAGAGCAGAATTTAATTGAAAAGCGTTTGCTTCATTTCCAGCTACTGCAGTGAACTGAGACTGACCGTCCTTGAATATCTGTAAGTTCTTTGTATGCTTTACTGATATTATCATCCACGGAGATGTTCTCAATTGACCTATAAGGAGGATTATAGCCTACTCTTCCTAATAAAATTAAACCTATCACTTTGAAGAAAGGATATTAAAACTTTCAACTCAAATGCTGGAAAAATATTTACAAAGGCCCAAACCAAGGCTATGTGTCTTTTTTCTAGCATCAAGCATGATGTCTAACTAGCTCTCTCTCTCTCTCTCTCTCTCTCTCTCTCTCTCTCTCTCTCTCTCTCTCTCCCTCTCCCTCTCCCTCTCCCTCTCCCTCTCCCTCTCCCTCTCCCTCTCCCTCTCCCTCTCCTTCTCCCTCTCCCTCTCCCTGAGTCTCGCTATACAGCTCAGGCTGTTCTGGAACTTGCAGCAGTCCCCCTGTCTCTGTCTCTCAGGTGGGATTACAGGCACACACCACCAAACTGGTCCTGGTGTAAACCACCTTGTCTCCCAGTATAGCACTTCTCTGAAGTTCGGTTCCTATGCACTATGAGTCTATCATCAGAAAGACTATTTACTCATTAGAAATGCCCAGACTTGACGCACTAATTTATGTATTTTTTCAATTATTAAAATGAGCCTGGCTTTTTAGTTTTGAATTGTTTATAAAGATGCACTGCACATGGTGTTGACTTACACTCACACTATGACACACAACAGTTTGACTCTAAAAATCACCTATCCCATCCCCTTTCATACGGCATTTGAATCTCTCTAATTGCCGCAGTTTTGTTTATCTAATTACATTCATGCTAGAATCTTCAAAGAATCACAGGGAACACAAACACTGCCTTTGACTTTAAGGACCATGCAGTTTTTTTGGAAAAGTTTATCTAATAAAAGTAAACTAGCAAATTTGGTAGGAATAGAAAAAGATTCATGAACAGGTGAGGATCTGAGCTGATACTCAATGAAAGAATATGATTTGCACAGGCAAAGAGGAGTTTGGGGTGGTGTATCCCCAGGGAGGAACCCAGAATAACCAGGTATGCAGGAATTACATAACACATTGTTAGTGCAGTAAGGAGAATTGGTTGAAAGGGAATATTGGAAATATTTGGGGGAAATGAGTAAGCTTGAAATTTTTATGTGAGATCCATTTATGAGACTCATCAGGTAAGAAACAACTATTTCCTTCATGCTTCTGGCCTTGGACTTTCCCCCCTTACCTCTAGATTATTTTTCATAGTGATTAAGAGTAGTCTCTGTCACTTAACAGAGAATTCTCAATAGAAGAATCTCAAATGGCTGAAAGACATTTAAGGAATTGCTCAACATCCACAGTCATCAGGGAAATGCAAATCAAAACAACTCTGAGATACCACTTTACACCTGTCAGAAAGGCTAAGATCAAAAACACTGAAGACAGCTTATGTTGGAGAGGAGGTGGAGCAAGGGGAACACTCCTCCACTGTTGGTGGGAATGCAAACTTGTACAGCCACTCTGGAAATCAGTATGGCAGTTTCTCAGAAAATTGAGAATAAGTCTCCCTCAAGACCCAGCTATACCACTCTCGGGCATATACCCAAGGAATGCTCAATCTTACCACAAGGACACATGCTCAACTATGTTCATATCAGCATTATTCATAATAGCAAGAACCTGGAAACAACCTAGATGCCCCTCAACTAAAGAATGGATAAAGAAAATGTGGTACATATACACAATGGAGTACTACTCAGCAGTAAAAAAACAATGATATCATGAAATTTGCAGGCAAATGGATGGAACTAGAAAATATAATCCTGAGTGAGGTAACCCAGAATCAGAAGGACAAACATAGTATGTACTCACTCATAAGTGGATACTAGATGTGAGGGAAGGGATGGCCAGACTGCAACCCACAGCTCCAGAGAGGCTAGCTAACAGGGAAAGACCCTAGGAGGGACACATGAATGGCCCAGTGAAGGAGAAGTGGATGAGATCTACATGAGCGGACTGGGAGTGGGGGTGGTGGTGGAGGGTGAGGAGTGGGGGATGAGAACATAGGGTCATGAGAGGGTCAAGCTGCAACAGGGACAGAGTGGGAGGGCAGGGAGGGAGAGATCATGACAGATGAGGACATCATGGGAACAGGAAGAGGCAGGGTGCCGGGGAGGCATTCAGGAATCCACAAGGATGACCCCACCTGGCAGTGGTCTAGAGGGTGCCTGAACCGGTCTGCTCTGGTGACTGGTCTAGTGAATACCCTAACTATCATCATAGAGCCTTTGTCCAGTGACTGATGGAGGCAGATGCAGAGATCCATGGCCAGGCGCCAGGCTGAGACCCAGTGAGAGAGAGGAGGGATTCTGCAGGCGGGAGATGTCAAGATCATGATGGGAAGATGTGCAGAGATGACTGGCCACACTAGTGGAAGCCCATGAACTGTGGACTGGTAGCAGTGGAGCACCCATGTGACTAGACTAAGCCCTCTGGATACAGAAGATGGTTGTTTGGCTCAAACTGTTTGGGGGCACCCAGACAGGGGGATAGCGATCCATCCCTGGTGCTTGGGCAGGCTTTTGGGAGCCCAGTGCCTGTGGTGTGACACCTTGCGCAGCCTTGGTGCAGTGGGGAGGGGCTTGGACCTGCCTAGGCTCAGTGTGCCAGGCTCTGCTGACTCCCCATGGGAGATCTTGATTTGGGGGATGTGGGGTGGCTTGGGAGGGAGGGCTCGGGGCTGGGAGGAGGGAGGAGATGGGATCTGTGGGTGGTATGTAGAGTGAGTAGAAAGTTTCTTAATAAAGAAAAAAGAGTAGTCTCTGTCAAATATATCACCCTAGCTTACATCAGTCCCTAGTTCCTTTCTTACCCCTATGGATGGGTTAATTCCTAGGAACCATGATTTTGTACTGCAGTTTGATTTTGATAGCAGGAGATTGAAGCTGGAGGTGTCTTTTTTTTTTTTTTTTTTTTTTTTTTTTTTTTTGTTTTTTTTTTTTTTTTTGGTTTTTCAAGACAGGGTTTCTCTGTGTAGCTTTGCGCCTTTCCTGGAACTCACTTGGTAGCCCAGGCTGGCCTCGAACTCACAGAGATCCGCCTGGCTCTGCCTCCCGAGTGCTGGGACTAAAGGCGTGCGCCACCACCGCCCGGTGCTGGAGGTGTCTTACTCTTGCCAAACAGAGATGCCAGATTACAGATGTGAAACTGAAAAGACGTGTTCGAGTCTCGGTTACCCTGGGAGCGGTGGGCGGCCATCTTGTGTCTGTTGTAAGCACCAGTCAGCTGAGAAACACACTCTTCCCAGGAAACACAGACGGTAGGAGAAGCAATGTCTCATGATGGAGCACTCGCAGTTCCCAGTGGCTTCCAGCTGTCCCTTGTACGGCTGACACCGCTGCATTTCTATCCTGGATTCTAAGACACCTCATGCCGTCCATAATTAATCCTCTCTTCCTGCCTGAGCTAGATCGCTTCCAGTTTCTATTTGATACCCGAAGAGTCCTAATGTGGTAACAATACGATAGTTCCTGAATCCCGCTGTCCTCTACTTTGGTACATGTTCCCTCCTCCCGCACCCCCTTATTCCATGACTAGTGTTTGTCTATGTCCTGCTTTAGAGATTCAAGCGTCACTGTTCACAGTCCCTCGATACTCCTCCACTTTGATTCCCTTGTTTTTACTTCCTATCCTTGAAGGAAATGCTAACAAAGAAATAGAGAAAGGCCAGAAGCATCATTGATATATGCCTGGGGCTTCTGAACAGAGAAGCGTTTTATTAGTCCGAATCCCCTGGGACATGTGATACAAAGGCTAGAAAACAAGAAAAGTTTCAAAACAAGAACATGTTATTGAGGTCCTGTGAGCAGGCTGGGTCACTCAGAAGGCCACCCGCGGGATAAGGTGCTTGTGAGACCTTTAGAAACTCCAGCGGCAGCTGTATTCTAGCTAGTCTTATTCGGGGTCCTACTCATGTCAACTCAGCTGCTGCTGGTTCTTCCAGATGAGCATAAAGCGATCATACGCTGAGGTTCCTGCTGTCACTGGAAAATCACAAGCCTGGCATCTTTCAAAAAGCCCCTCTCCCTGATAGGTTCATGCACAGAAAGTAGGTAGGGACGCTAGAAATCTTGAAGCCCTTGAAGGACCCCTGAAAGCAGATAACCAGGTAGCTGACAATTGTGACAACAAGTCACAGTGTTACCCAACAGGGAAACTAAAAATAATCTGTCACCACAGCACGCCCGCCTGGCTGTGTGGTGCAGAACAAATGCCCTAGTACAGCCTGCTGCTGGGTTTCCATCATCAGAAGGTCTGATGACATCAAGAAGTCAGAGATGCAGCTGTGAAGATCTCCTGCGAACGGTTTATTAGGCTAACCCTCTCTCTCTCTCTCTCTCTCTCTCTCTCTCTCTCTCTCTCTCTCTCTCTATTTATGCCTCTTGAAAGGGCAATCAGGAGTTGGCTTTGACACCTTTGGTAATTATGCTTCCCTGATGTATTTGCTTATTCTGATAGTCGGTCTTGTTCAGACCTTTTGTAACCCCTCACTATGAGGCACATTATCGAGGGTAAGACCCATATCTGTTCATTTCTACCTCTAAAACCTAATAAGTACTGACAACATAGAAAATCTCAATAAAATATTCATTAGACAAACAGATGAATATGGACAGATGAAAACTCCAACCTCACAGGGAGGGTCCTGGAGACCTTTACCAAGAACCTAATGATTTGGTCTGACTCTTCAGGGAATCAATGCCATTTCCCATGAATAAACTGAAAAGGGGAAGGGGAAGATATAGGACACTCAAAGTTTTGAGGTTCCTTTCGAGGGAATCAAAAGTGGTTGATATGACCAGTGTGGGTAAGAGAAAGGGGAATAAAACTGAGGAGACGCACAGGAGAACTCTGTAGTTTCCATTAAAGAGTCTGAGATTCATTGTACAAAGGATGGGGAGCTGCGGTATAGTCAAGTCAGTGCGAGAGGAACATGATGACATTTTCCTCTGGAGCGTTTTCTTTGGCAGCTCTGTGACAGGCACCTGTCAGCCTGGTGGACGCGGGTTTGAGCGGACTGCAGGGACCAGGCAGGAGCCATTGCAGTCAAGGGTTCCGGGAAGGATGGCCTGGCTGAAGAGGTCATTTCAGCACCCTCTCTTGTCATTTTTTATCACCCATCAGGACATCACACTCTCCTGTAGGACCAGTGTCTGGGGATTCTGAGGCGTGGCGAAAAATGCCAACCACAGCAGAGATGGCAAAACCACTCTTTCTCAGGAGGAGGGTGGGTGGAGCCTCTGTCCCCCAAAAAGGGAAGGATACAGAAGTCTCTGGGCCACCTCTCTTCTCCGAACAGTTAAATGCCTGACGGTCTCTTTGTACTTTTTCAGTAGGGGGATGAAGAAGAGCAGTGAAGGAGGAAAAGCCAGAAAGTGACAAAGGAAGAAAACGCACAGGAAGGAGCCCCCATCTCATTCACGAGCAGAGAAGGGTGAACGCCAGGGAAGACGGAGCAGGATATGATTGTGGTATGGCCCACCCCCAGGAGTCTGAGCTTACAAAGGAGGCTTCTAGTGGATGGAAAATGTCCAGCGATGTCCGCCCAGCTCCTTTATGGAGGTGGGTGAGCCCTCCCTTCACTGTCCAGGACTGAGCAGATACTGGTAAGACAGTTCCAACCACTTGGCTCGAGGTGGCAGGTCCTAACAGTGGCTGTCTATTGGAATTAGCTGAAGATTAAAAAAAACACTGATGCCTGAATCCTAAACCCAAGAGATCCCAATTTAATTGGTTTTCCTTTTAGTGTGGTTTGGGAATTGGTCTGTTTATAGAACCCTTTGGGTGACGTGAACACACAGACGGGCTGAGAACAATTGTTCTAGACCAGGAGCCAGCAAACTTGCTTCATAAAGGGACAGAAGGTCATTATTCGGAGTCTTATGGGCTATATGATCCCTGATAACACTCTGTTCGGTGGTTGGAGTGTGAAGCCACACACAAAATATAAATGGATGAGTATACGTGTGTTTCAATAATACTTTATTCATAAAAACAGAGCATGGACTGGAATTCAGTCCTGAGCCACATTTTATTGCCTACTGCATACCCCAATGCATCCACTGAACAATCCCGACTTTTTAAGGTAGAGGAAAAAAAGTAGAAAAATACTGTAGTTTTTTTTTTTTTTTAAAAAAAAAAGACATTGCCTCAACTGAATGTGCCAGGCTCTGCTGACTCCCCATGGGAGACCTTGCCTTGGAGGAGGTGGGAATGGGGGGTGGGTTGAGGGGGAAGGCTAGGGGGCAGGATGAGGGAGGAGAGGGGAATCTATGGCTGGTATGTAAAATGAATAGAAAATCTCTTAATAATAAAAAATGAAAAAAAGACATTTGGAATAATGTTCTATTTTTCTTTGAGTACAATGAGATATGTTTCTGAGTTCAGTTTCCTAAAATGCTTTTGAGAAAGTAAAATTGATGACTGACAAAAATTTACCTTACTGGTAATCCATCCTATAATAGCTGTCTACTCATAATGACATAGTGGGGTTAACTTCACATTCGAAATATGCTAAATAAATGGTTTGAACAAAAACCTTGCATCTAAGTCAGCCTCAACAAGCTGAACAAGTCTGGGGCATGGAAGAAAAAGTAGATTACTAACCTTCGTTAAACTTCTATGCAGTGTGTGTGTGTGTGTGTGTGTGTGTGTGTGTGTTTGGGAGACCAAGTGTGACTTTGTGTTTGTGCGTGTTCATGTGGAGGACAGGGGTGAATGCCAGACATCCTCCTCCATCACTGCCCACCTTAGCTTTTGAGACAGGGTCTCTCACGGAACCTGGAGCTTGCTGTTTCTATTAACTGTTGGGCTAGCAAGTCCCTGAGATCTGCCTGTTTCTGTGCATTAACACATCTGGCTTTTTCTCTTTTTACGTTTATTAACTTTGTCCCCCTCGTGTGCTGGGTGTGTGTGTGTGTGGTGTGGTATTGTGTGTGTGTGTGTATGTATGTGGTGTATGTGGTGTGTGTATGTGTATATATGTGGTATGATATGTGTTGGTATGTGATGTGGTATGTTGTGGTATGTGGTGTGCTGTACGTGTGTGTGGGGTGGTATGTGAAGTGGTGTTTGTGGTGTGTAGTATGATGTGATGGTTTTTTGTGTGTATGTGGTGCATGTGGTGTGGTGTGGTGTGTCATGGTGTATGGTGTAGTGTGGGGTATGGTGTGGTGTTGTCTGTGTGTGGTGTTTGTGTGGTGTGGTATAGTGTGTGTGTGTGTATGGTGTGGTATGTGTGTGTGATGTAGTATGTGGTGTGGCATATGGTATGATGTGGTATTGTGTGTGTGTGTATGTGTGTGTGTGTGTGGTATGGTGTGTCCTGGTGTGTGGTGTGGTGTGTGGTATGGTGTGGTGTTGTGTGTGTGTGGTATGGTGTGGTGTGTGTGTGGTGTGTTATGATGTGTTGCATGTGTGTGGTGTGTGGTGTGGTGATGGTGGTGGTGGTGGTGTGTGTGTGTACCACAGTGCACCTGTAGAGGACAGAGGGAGTCAATTCTCTCCTTTACTAAGTGGGTTCTGGAGATTGAACTCAGATTATTGAGTTTGGTAGCTAGCAGCTTTGCCATTGAGCCATCTTGCAGGCCCCCAAACTTGACTTTTTGAGGGTGCTAGAAATCCAAACTCAAGTCTCCTTGCTTGTACAGAAGGCGTTTCACCCCTGAGCCATCTACTTAGGCCTCAATTGTGACTCTTGTGCTTTGAAGAAAAGAAAAAATTCCAGTAAGATATAAAGATGAAAACTTTTTCAATGGTGAATGAATAAAACAGATTAGACTTGTAAAATAGGCAGTTAGTCTTAGATAGTGGACGGGACAGAAAAAGTTAGAACCCAGAATGAGGAAAAATGTCTTTATTGGTCAGGCTGGATGTCTCAAGTGCTCACTCATTTCCTTGGCTGGAGCTCAGCCCAAGCCTGTTTTGTTTTTGCTGTGGGATTTGTTTCTGGTTTCTGACTCAACACAGCGACCCGTTTCAATGCATGCTGTCATTTGACGTTGCGGAAACCCCGGGGAGGCAGAGATGCCTTCGAGAGATGAGTATGAGCGAGGGTGTGAGACCCAGCTCCTATCCTTCCTGATACTATCGACCTCTACGGAAAACCGTCCAACGGCTGCAGGACATTTGCTCCTCAGTCAAGCTGGATGAGCTGCCGATGACGTCACCCTCACCTTTATCCTGTCGATGTTGGCCTCCATCTTCAGCTGCTCTACGAGCTTCCTGGCTTGTGCTATGCTGGCGGTGTTGTTGCTGGCCATTGGAGAGCTGGACGTGGTTCTCAGACGCTCTAGAGAACAAAGGAAGACTGCATCAGAGAGTTCACAAGCTGCGGGACACGCAGTCTTCACACCTCAGAACAGTGAGGAAAGATCATGCAGATCTCAGAACAGTGACGGTAACTCGGGCCAGTTCCCCAGCCAGTCAGCATTACGTATAACTAGCAGGATTTGATTGCCCATTTCTACCCTGCCCCAAATGGGGAATGTTCACCTAGTTAGGCAGAGTAAAATGCACTGATATATACATATACACACGTATATATGATACTAAATCGATAACTTATAAAATGCTCTGGAAGTGGTAGGGTACTGGTGCACACCACCACTGTGTGGCTGCTGTGGCTGCTGTGGGTTGTGGGTGCTCTGTTGTCGGGGGTTGGGTGAAGTGTCCTTAGAAGATGAGAAGGAAAGCCGGGTGGAGGGATGGGGGAAAATTCAATGCTCCTTCAGGTCTCAACACTATTTCCAATATACTGACGGACTCAAGCTCCACCCTGCTGCTTAGCACTCAGACTGCTTACCACAGGGCCACTACACTGGGGAACCAGGGGTGGTGGCCGATGAGGGGGAGGGTAGCTAGTCAACGCCACTTAATTGCACATTGCGAAGTGCCATCCCTCCGGGCTCTGAACATGGCTGAGTTCACAGTTGTTGCTCACAGTTGTTTTTCTCACAGCCCTTCAGGAACACATCCACAGTGTCGAGGGAAGACAGAACCACGTCTAAATTGCTAAGGACGTTAATTAGTTTACTAGTATTTTTCTAAACTAAGCACAAAAGACTTCCTCTTCAGTGCACTTGTGCTTTGAAAGGGACGTTCTCCGCCTGTGTAGCTCACGAGGCAGTGTCTCTGCTAGAGCTCCCGGGGCCCCGTCATGTGGCATGCCTCCCACACCCTTCCAACCCTATCCTAATCTCAGCTCTCGTCTTATCCTTTCTTGGCCCATCATATCATCGTACTTTATTATTACCGTCCTTTTTAAAAGCATTCTGTTTCATGTTCGCTGTCCTCCCCCAAATCTTGATGGGGCCTTGCTTCTCATCAAAGTCCCATGCTATCATTTAAAGCTGCTCCCGAACAGAGTAGCAATGGCCTAGAGCTTTAATTTAACTAGGATGCCAGACCCAGGAAATGAAACCTGACACATGGCATCGATCAACACTGGTCCAATCTTGTTTTGGATCCATTATATTAAACATTGTAACTCTGGCTCTCTTTGGGAATTTTTTTTTTTTTAATGTAGTGATGGAGCGAGACCAGGTTCTTCATCTCAAAAAAGAACTAGGTCACATAGGAAACCCAATGTATGAAGGATAACCTATAATATATCATAGACAAGTTTACCTACCACTAAAATAAAATTGTTTTGTTGTTGTTGTTGTTTTAATTACCAAAAAAAACAGAAGACTATAAGTGATCTCTTTAGTCTTAAGAAAAAAGTTTCTAAATTATTTGTTCAATAATTTTTCATACATAATTCTTCAAGATAAAAGAAGACATTATGTATAATTCTCTCTTGCCTTTCTCTCTCGCCTTCCTTCCGAGAAGTTAGCTTAGAGGGCATGCTGATAAAACAAGCCGCCCAACATTTGCCATGTAAACCGGAAGGCAATTAACTGTTTCAGCAACTTTGTTTCAAAGGATCTGGAGACAAAACAGTGGGGGCGGGAATTGAAGCAATGTCTGCAGCAAGGAGGAGCTCCAAACTGTACCTTCGGATACTTGAAGATAAAGAAAGGGAGAAATTTATGTTAAAAGGAGGAGGAGGAGGAGGAAGAGGAGGAGGAGGAGGGGGAGGGGGAGGGGGAGGAGGGGGAGGAGGAGGAGGAGGAGGAGGAGGAGGAGGAGGAGGAGGAGGAGGAGGAGGAGGAGAATGGGGCTTGGAGGGATGGTTCAATGTGTAAACAACCTGGGTTCAATTCCCTGAAGGCCCACATGGTAGAAGAAATGATTCCAGCCAATTGTCCTCAGACCTCCAGATGTGCTCCCTGACCTGTGCGTGTATGCGCACGCACACACAAAATAAATGTAAAAGACTGATTTAATCAGCATAGTCATTGCACAGGGATATTATATTTCCAAAACCCAATAAACATTTAACAGCCTAGCAAAACTTTACAAAGCCAAGATGAAGTATTGACTTCCCAGTCAGCCTGAGAATATAAACAGCCATGATCTCTAAGTCCCTGGACATTGGTCTATGAAGCTAATGTTTCTGCCCAACTACAATTCATTCAACACATTAGAACGACTGAACCTTCCCTGGGCCTGAAACAGAGTTGGAAGCCTGGCCAACTACTCTTCTGCCTTGAATTGAAACTAAATCCTATAAAAACCAGAAGCATAGACCAGAATTTGCCTCCCAGTACCTTCTGCTCTCGTCTTCATTAGTAATGGCATTTTTCCTTTTTATTTCTTTCCTTAAGTGCATATGTGGGTTACCTGTTTGCATATGTTCATGTGTCATGTGTGTATAGGAGCGTGAGTGTATAGGCCAGAGGTCAGTGTCAGCTGCTCTTTACCTTATTTTTTGAGACTCTCACTGAGTACAGAGATCATTGATTCTTCTAGGCTGGCTGGCCAGTGAGCCCCATGGATCCTCCTGTTTGTGCCTTACCGTGCCCAGTGTTTTTACGTAGGTTCTGGGAGATGAGACTTGGGACCTCCTACTTGCTTGGAGAGTACTTGACCATCTTAGCTGTTTCCCAAGACCACATTCCCTCCTGTTTCACAGTGATTACAGGAAGCTGAAGCATAGCTGAGTGTTACCTGCTGAATGATCTGTTTTCCAGCCTCCCTTGCAGCTAGAAATGATTATCTAAGTTTGGGTCAATGAGTGATGTCCTTGAGGGAAGGAGTTAGCCTCACTGTCATTTTCCCTGTTTCTGGCCATCTGGAACATTCCAAGATGAGTAAGAAGAATTTTCATTTTTTTTTCCTTTTTAAAAATAAAGATTCATTTAAAAATTATTTGTGTGTGTGTGTGTGTGTGTGTGTGTGTGTGTGTACATGTATGAACGTACGTGTGGAGGTCAGAAGAGTGTGATAGATGCCCTAGAACTGAAGTTACAGGCAGTTGTGAGCCGCACTGTGGTTGCTGGGAACTGAACTCAGTTCCTCTGGAAGAGCAGCAAGTGCTCTTAGCTGCTGAGCCATCTCTCCAGGTCCATAATCTGCATTCTTGATGGCAGTGTAGAGATACCATGCCAGCTGTGGACTGGCCACCTTTTATGTGAGAGAGAAGCAAGGGGCATCTTGCTCACAGCCCTGTTAGTAAGAGTTTGCCTGGTGCTGGCCACCCCAAACCAGCTGTTTACCGAGCTCCAGTCTCGTCTTTTGGATTCTAGGGGAGTCTTGGTGTCTTTTCGTGCTCTGGAGGGGACGGATTTAGTGTGTGCAGACTTGTTGCTGCAGTAGTGTACCTTGCACACTTAGCTCCCGAAACAGCAGAAAATTATCTTGCAGCTCTGGATATCAGAAATATGGAATGGGTCTCATGAGGATAAAGTCCAGGTGTAGAGAGGATGGGCGGGGCTCCTTCTGGAGGGTGATGGTCCTAGAAAGAACCCATTTCCGTTGTTTCATGGCTTCCAGGGCATTCTTCATGGCTGGAGAAGGTGAGCGAGTCCTTCTCTTATCACTGCTTGGCTTTCTGAGGTCATATCTTTCTTTGACTCTAACTCCTAATCCGCTTATCTCTGCCAGGATCCTTGTAACTCCATTGTGACTTCCTAGGTCACCCCAGATACTCTTCCTCACTTTATGTCAGCTGATCAACAGCCTTAATTCCATCTGCAACCTGAGTCCCCTTTGCTGTGCATTTACAGGTTCTAGGAATTGGAACCTGACCGATTTCAGGGAAGTTGGGAGTAACCAATTACTTTCTGATGGATTTAAGGCCCACTCCGTGAGACGGAACCCATAACCAACACTGTTAAAGTGGCCAAGAACCTGAGAATAGATGGGTCATGAGCCTAGAGGAAAACCTCACACTACCATTCTGCCAAAGGAATATAGCAGCAGTACAATGACTCCTAATGACATTCTGCTATACTCATAGATCAGTGTCTCACTCACAACTGGGCACTGTGCAGAGAGTTAGAGACTTTGGAGCACTCAGTCCTAAATGGAGTGTTCATCTTCCCCTCAGGGATCTTTGTGAAAGAGGAGATGGAAAGACTGTAAGAGCCACAGGCTCAAGGAAACTGTCTTCCAGACACAACAGGACTGATGAAGAGATGAACTAACAGAGTCTGTGGCAGCATGCACAAGGCCTGCCTGCACAGGCTCAATCCAGACAGGGTCCCAGCACTGAGGGGAAGACGTGAACATGGGCTCCACCCCCTAACCGAGAGGCTATCTCTAATTGATATCAGCGTTCTCCAATGGCGTCGCGCAGGGTATATTAATCACACTTCAGGGCAGGCCCCACCCCATGCACAGGAGTAGTTGTCTAACACAAAACAAACGATACAGCACAATTGTAAACTTTTTGTCTCATTTTACCTTGTTTGGGTTTTTTTTTTTTGACTTGTTGGCCTTTCACTTGTTTATTTCGACTTCTGTTATTTCGTGTGTGTGTGTGTGTGTGTGTGTGTGTGTGTGTGCGTGGTTGTGCACGTGCGTGTGTGTGTGTGTGTGTGTGTGTGTGTGTGTGCGTGCGTGCGTGTGTTTCTTATTTTGTTTTGTTTTTTAAAGGGAGAGGAAAAAGGCCAGGCAGTGATGGCGCACGCCTTTAATCCCAGCACTCGGGAAGCAGAGGCAGGCGGATCACTGTGAATTCGAGGCCAGGGTGAGTTGTTTCGTAGAGGAAACCATGTCTTCTAAGCTTTTGTATGTGTGTGTGTGTGTGTGTGTGTGTGTGTGTGTGTGTGTGTGTGTGTATTTTGTAAATACCTATTCGAAACACACCTATTCAGAAGGAGACTTCTGCATCACTAATTAATATTTACCTCTTTGCTGTAAAATTCACAGCATATCATTTATGGTCTTAAGTCATTTTTAAGCATTTATTTCAGTAGTGTGAGGGACATTTTTCACTGTATGAGGCCATTGCATTATCCATTTCCAGAATACTTTTGATCTGAAACTCCTCTAAACAATAACGTATGTTTCCCTTTTTCGAGGCCTCCCCCATCACAGTTCCATTTTTGACCTTTGAAAAAGAATGGCCCCCATAGGCTCATAGATTTGAATGTTTGGTCCTTAGGGAGTGGTGCTATTTGACAGGGATTAGGAGGTGTGGCCTTGTTGGAGGAAGTGTGTCACTGTTGGGGTGGGCTTCGGGGTTTCAAATGCTCAAGCCAGGCCCAGTGTCTCTTTCTCTCTCTTCCTGCTGCCTGATTGATGATCCAGATGTAGAACTCTCAGCCACCTCTTCAGCACCATGTCTGCCTGTGTGCCGCCATGCTTCCTGCCATGATGATAATGGACTAAGCCTCTCAAATTGTAAGCCAGCCTCAATTAAATATTATCCTTTATATGACTTGCTGTGGTCATGGTGCCTCTTCACAACAATAGAACATTGACTAAGACACTGCCTCTGTGATCTTGTGACCCTTGACTAAGACACTGCCACTGTGATCTTGTGACCATTGACTGACACACTGCCACTGTGATCTTGTGACCATTGACTGACACACTGCCTCTGTGATCTTGTGACCATTGACTGACACACTGCCTCTGTGATCTTGTGACCATTGACTGACACACTGCCTCTGTGATCTTGTGACCATTGACTGACACACTGCCTCTGTGATCTTGTGACCATTGACTGACACACTGCCTCTGTGATCTTGTGACCATTGACTGACACACTGCCTCTGTGATCTTGTGACCATTGACTGACACACTGCCTCTGTGATCTTGTGACCATTGACTGACACACTGCCACTGTGATCTTGACTACTTTGGCTCTTTCTTGGGAGTGGAATCACGAACCTGTCTTTTTTGTGACTGGCTTATTGAATAGAGCATGAGGACTTCAAGGTTCATGAAGGATGCAGGGTAGGCAAATGTTCTTTCTCTTACAGCTGATTGGTATGTGTGCATATATCACAGCTTAGAAATCCATTCATTTGTTGAGGGACATTTTGGTTACTTCCACATTTTAGCTATTTCGAATGCTGCTTTGAAGTTAGATGTCCACATACCTTTTCCACACCACGCTTTTAGCTCCTTAGGGTAGAACCCAAAGGGGGAGTTTCAGATTATTATATATATATATAGATAGATAGATAGATAGATAGATAGATAGATATAAACATATAAATAGAAGTAAAAATGTAAAATAGATAAAGACAGAAGAAACAGACTATACAAACACATAACATAACAATAATGGATAAATATACAAAAATATATGCAATATATAATTATTTAGGATATGCAGTATGTATTTTGTTTTACTAACTACCATACTGGCTTCTAGCATGACTATGCCATTTTATATTTCACCAAAAGTGCACAAGAGTTTAATTTCTGTGCATGCTAGTCAGACGTGTTATTTTCTGTGACTGCTTTTTTCAATAGTAGTTAGTTATTGTAATGGATGGAAAGTAGTATTTTGTTGCTGTTTAGATTTGCATTTCTGTTATCAGTGCTGTTGGGCATCTTTTCATGTGGGAAACAGTGGTTCTCTCAGCTTCTTTGGAGGAGTACCTGTTTGAATCTATTGCCCATGTTTTAAAAGAGGATTTTGTTTTGAAAGTTTGAAGGGTTTCCATTTATTCAGGATATTATGTTCTCATTAGATAAATGCTTTACAAATACATTTTCTTGTTATATGGGCTGCTCTTTATGTTATCCTTAGATGCATACACATTTTAAATTTTTGTGGAGGACAGTTTGTCAACTTGATATGGTTACCTGAGTCACACACAGGAACAATGGCCACATCCAGTGTTGTGAAGCGTTTGCTCCGTGCGGTCTTCTGGTACAGCACAGGTTTATAGTTTTAAGTCTTACAATCATGCCCCTGACCTTTGACTTGGTGAAGGGGTTGGGATAGAACCCAGGGCTTTGTTCTAACATTGAGCAATGTCCCAGCATTAATCAATACATTCTGAGTTAATTTTGATTATCACGTCAGGTGTATCTTCACTGTTTGGCCTATGGCTATTTGATTTTCCCAACCCCATTTGTTGAAAATAGTATCATTTTCCTCATTAATTATAAACTAGATGTTTATTTTTCCTCCCAATTTATATGTTGAAGCTTACTGCATCCCCCCCCCCCAAGTTTAAAGGTAGGGCCTTTGGGAGGTAGTTACATCATGCAGGTGGAGGCCTCATAGACCTGATTAGGAGATGGAAGATGGTCTTGCCCCCTTCTCTCTCTCTGAGAAAATGAGGAAAATCTTGACATCTGCAGGGTAAGAAGAAGACCTCAGGCTGTATTTTTGTTGTTGCAGACCAAACTGAATAAGATACACGGTCTTGGTACCCTGGTCACAAGCCATCTGAATGCATAAGGCATTATTTCTGAACGCTCTGTTTTGTCCCGTTGATCTTCGGAGAGGTGGCATCTCTCTGTGCCTCTGCCACAGTGTTTTGACCACCACAGCTTTGGTAGGTTTTGAAAATAGCAACTGTAAGGACTACTTTAATTTGTCCTTTTGTATGATTGTTTTAGATATTTGGGGCTTTATATAAAAATTTCAGATGGATTTTTCTATTTTGGCTAAATACATGGTTGGAATTTTGATAGGTGTTATCATGTAAAATTCTTTGGAGCAGTATTGGCATGTCGGTGGTCCATCTTCAATCTATGGCTCTGGGACATCTTCCTTTCTTTGTGTGTTCTTTAATTTTTTTTCAGCAGTGTTTGTCAGTTTTCATCATATGTTTTATCTCTTTGGTTAATTACTAAATATTCTTTTTGGTGCTATTATTATAAGCGCAACCATTTCCCTTTAGATCATTTCTTGTTAGTATAGAAGCGGCACCTCACTAATCCCCCACTTGAGTTGGAAGCAGTTGTATACATGGAGAGGCATGGCTGAGGAATGGCGCTGCACCTTGTGAACACAATGGGGTTAAGATTTCACTCCATCAGATGCTTAGGCATGTCAGCAGAGAAGCACCAACACATAGTCGACACTCAGCTAATGTTCCTCTTTCATTCTACACACCACTCAAATTGGACAGCACTTACTTTAAGAGAGAAGAAACTAAGACAAACTTGCTAATCTCTGAAGTGGCCCTAGAAAGAAAGGGACATTCTGCTGAGATCATGCAGACAAAGTTTTAAATTACACCTACCTCTAGAAAACAAGTGGGGGGGGGAAACATGCCTTTGTTGTTGTTAAAATACAGGTTGGGATGTGTGGTAGTTTGAATGTAATTGGCCCCCATAATCTCACAGGGAGTGGCACTATTAGGAGGTGTGGCTTTGTTGGAGGAAGTGTGTCACTGTGGGTACGGGCTTTGGGGTTTTCTATGCTCGGAATACTGCCCAGTGTCTCAGTCCACTTCCTGTTGCCTGTGAGATGTAGGACTCTCAGCTACCTCTCCAGTACCATGTCTGCCTACACACCACCATGCTCCCCACTGTGATGATAATGAACTGCACCTCTGAAACTGTAAGTGAGCCCCCCAATTAAATGTTTTATTTCATAAGAGTTGCCATGGTCATGGTGTCTTTTCACAGCAATAGAAACCCTGATTAAGACAGGATGTATCTCAACAATACAGCATTTTCCTAGCATGCCAAGCCCTGAATTCAATCCTCAGTACAACACTAACAAACAAAAACCCAATCCAAACCAACCAAAACCAAACCCAAAGCGATTATTCTATACACTGCATCCCTGCGCTCTTATCAGCCTGGTCCTTGGTGACAAACTAGAGCTCTGTAGAGCACCCCCCGCCCCCCCCACCCCCCCACCCCGGCCCTGATCCCTCAAGACTGCAACAGAGATGTGCTGGGTGGTGGTGGTGATCTTTCCCAGGAGTCTGTAGGGCAGAGGGAAATAGAGTCCAATTTTAATTGTTTGGGGGAAAATCCAAAAGACCTCCGAACATTTCTGGGAGTCAGTTGGGGAGATGGTCGAAAGTTGGACAAATGCTAGAGTGACTCTCTTTGGACTAGCAAACTGTCCTGGGAGACAGCTGTAGTAGCTGCCAAGTGGGCATCATTTGGCAGCCATCATGTAGCATGGGACACTTGTGGTTACGTTCTTGAATTTAGATCTCTCTCTCCTCTTTCCCTCCCTCCTCATTTAAATAATAACAAATAAATAATTACAGCAATTTCAAATAGGCTTAATCTTTGTTCCACACCCTGAACTTGACCCACTGGCAGTGACACCAGAAGGCATTTGGAAGTGTGTGTGTGTACTTCCGGTTGTGACAATAAATGGAGACACAAGTGGTATGTAATGGGCTGAGGCAGACACTCCGTTCTCTGCAGCATACCACATAACAATGAGGTGGGCTGTTCCAAACACCCCTGGTGCCCTCAGTCATACACGACAAAGCTGCTCACGGGACACATACCACGCAGAACCGTTCACTACCTGCTTTTAGAGCCCGATATTTTTTGATTCCCACGACCCCCGCCCCCAGTGACGCATGAGTGCTGAGAGCTCCTGATTCTCATCAGCATCTCTGTGCCCGAAGGATCTGGGGTTCCTGCTCGTTTAAAATGGAGCATGGTCTCTTTGTGCAGTGTTCTGGTGGACTGAGATAATGCTGAGCTGAGTTTGCCCATGAGGAAAAACAAAAAACAAACCAAACCCCCACAAATATCTCTAGAACAGTCACAGGGGTTATATATGAGGGACTTGTAGAGGTCTGCCAGAATGTCACATCCCACCTGAATTCCAGACGCAAGCAGCATACACAAAGCATTATTCTACTCCATTTATGAGTCTCCACCCACTCCAAGGACCAGCAGACTTCTAGCAGGGTTATAATGTTTCTTTCCCCTCAAAACACATTCAGCACTCTCATTTTCTTCAGGAGGAATGTTTTGGTTAAAGAACCATACATTTTCTTGTCACTTAGGCTTTGTAAAAAAAAATATATATATATATATATATATATATATATATATATATATATATATATATATATATATATATATCAGCGCTTTATTTCCATGGCACAAAGATAAATACATGTTTTAAAATTGGGATCTTTGCCTTAGAGACTGTAGGCTAATTGCAGAGTATTTTATTCTTTTCATCCTTTAATAGTGTTTTTTTTTTAAAGCATTCAGACACACTTCCCTAGGAACTTTTATTTTAATTACAACTGTGTGTTTCTCTGTACCATGTTTTGATGTTTGCAGTAGGTGTGTGTGGGGTTTGATTAGTTTGTTTTGTACTAAACTGGTAATAAACCATTTACAGATCTAAAATACCCATTATTGGCTATAGTCTCCCAGCCACTTGGTAATGTCTTTGCTATTTTCATTTGTCAGCTAGCTATCATTGGTGTTTGGGGGTTAGTTCATTTTAAATTGGAAGACTAATTTTTAAATGTTCCAATTTTAAAAGTTTTCAGAGATTCTACAGTGATTTATTTGCAAATATATCTGTGCTACAGTCACACACCCATAATCATCCAGGTTGAGCTTGGGCACTTTTGTTTTCTGCATTTTGATCCTTATTCAAATTTACTGCAAGTATACTGACATCAAACCGGCGTTATATATTATATAAAACATACATCATAAAGGACATTCTACATTATATATCATCTATATCATCAAATTGACTGTATTATATATACCGATAGGTATATGTACTAATACCAGATTATATGCACTTTCAGTTTCACCATCAGACACTAGTGTACTTATGCACAGTGGCTGCAGTATAAATGAAATAATGATAAAACATGAGTCTGCAGGATCTCAGGTGGCTAACTTCTGGTCTTGCATCTCTTCCTGTTAACAGTTGGCCACTTGGGCTTGGAAACAGCAAAACAGCACATTCAAAACAGCACATCGGTCTCTGCCAATCAGCACACACTCATTTTCTTTGGTTCCCCAGCAACAAGGGACAGTTAAAACCAATAAAAGATATGTATCGTGAGTTGCCGCTTCTCCTTTAACATTGTCAAGCCCTGGGGTATCTGGATTAGAATCCACACTGCATCTTTGCTCATCCAGCCCTAGCTATCTATGTAATTTTCAACAACTGGGTAGTCACAAAGAACTTCTTGGTGTCACAGTGTCTTGGTTTCCTTACCTTTGCTCACTTTGGAGCAGTACTGTGAAAGTTTGAGGGAGAGAATGAAAACAGATTGGACAGGGTATGTGTGCAGTATATATGTGTCCACACCGACACCATGGAGCAGCTTGGACAGGGTATGTGTGCAGTATATATGTGTCCACACCGACACCATGGAGCAGCTTGGACAGGGTATGTGTGCAGTATATATGTGTCCACACCGACACCATGGAGCAGTTTGGACAGGGTATGTGTGCAGTATATATGTGTCCACACCGACACCATGGAGCAGCTTGGACAGGGTATGTGTGCAGTATATATGTGTCCACACCGACACCATGGAGCAGCTTGGACAGGGTATGTGTGCAGTATATATGTGTCCACACCGACACCATGGAGCAGCTTGGACAGGGTATGTGTGCAGTATATATGTGTCCACACCGACACCATGGAGCAGCTTGGACAGGGTATGTGTGCAGTATATATGTGTCCACACCGACACCATGGAGCAGCTTGGACGCAGAAGCTGTGGAACGGTCTTGGGCTCCACGAGTGCACACTGTATGGAGAAGACAGGGAAGACAATGGATGGCAGACAGAACAAAGAGGGGCAGGAGGAATGGTGAGGTGGCACAGCAAAACAAGCCGTCCCTAGGAAGTCTCAGGAAGCTCACAGGTCTGCCATCATGTCATGGGCTGGAACCACGGCACTGGCTAAAATGTAGACTGGATTTGTAAGAAAAACAGAAATCTCCCAAGAGCAGTTCCCAAAACCCTGGCTCCCTTCTCCTGGCTCTAGGCTTTCACTAAGGGACAAAGAGTTCGTGTGAATACATTTCGCTTGTACACTAAGAGCTTGCCACGTGTCACAGTTGGGCCAGGCTCATTCAAGCCCTATCCTGTCTAATCCTCAGCATGACTCAGGAAGTGCAGGCGCTATCTCCCTCCTCAGTGGAAACTGCAGCTTGGATTAAGTGTGCACATTATGGAGACGGATGCTCCTTTCTCCCTGGGAAAGACTTTCTTCAGGCACTTCCTAATTCACAGCACTGTCAGAAGCATTGGTCTCTAGTCTGGGGTCTGTGGTGCCTGTTCAGTCATTTTCACACACATCAAGGCCATTCTTATGCTCTGTAGGTCTCTGTTGCCTCCGGGAGAGCTAATGTGAATGAAACCAACAACCAGACTGTTCATGGGCCAAAAGGGAAGAAAACCCGCCCAGGGAATGGCTTCAGATCCACACTTACTTCCACGAGCTTTCCCTGGAAAGCAAGTGTCACTTAGGGAAGGAGAGAAAGCACACTCCAGGGACTGCCTTTCACTCTGCAGGGGGCTGCTTCTGTCCTGGGGGTGGAGAGGAGGCCGCAGCCCAGCTTCCCTGCAGAAACATCATTTGAAATGACAGCTCTCCGCTTCCCGGCAAGCTGCTGGTTTTGAGAAAACATTAACCTCTACAAGATGGAGCCTTCCTCCTGGACACAGGCTAGCTGATTTTCATGACCTTTCTGAAAAACAGAGGCCTTGATGAAAATGTTTCCTTCAAAGTCACGAATTTCGTAAAATGAAACGGAAGGGGCTAGGCTGTATCGCCACTCAAAAACGACACATCCGCTTTTAGTTTTCATCTGCCCCTGGCATAAGGCGATGGCTTGTTTCGGTAAACAGGAGCCGGCATTTTTAGATACTAGGGAAGCTTTGTTCTCACCAAGAAAAGATTAGTATTCCGTTTCATATATGCTGGTTTTTTTGTTTTCTTTTGTTTTTGTTTTTTAATTATACATACGGAAGCCTACACCATGAACCACAGGATTCTGAGGACAGAGAAATACAAGCTAGTTTCTATGGAGATGGTTGTTAACCTACCGGTGCCTAATCCTCTGTAACAGCAGGCTGCAGGGTTCTGCCGGGCAGCAGCCTTCTGCTTCCTTTAGGAGATTATCTATTGGCTAATTAATTTCTTTATAAGAAACCACGGCCTCCTTCTTAAATCTTCAGTAGATCTCAAACCTAAAACGGTTCCTGGGGTTTGGTAGGCTTCCCTGCCTGAGCTGCCTTGTCGAGGCTCCGGTGGTCCTGCTGGCTTACCAAATGGGACAAGCCAGCCGGTCAACAGAGATGCTGGGCTCTCCAAACGTGAACTGGGCCTGTCCCACCCAGGTTAGCTTCCATCGATGTATTGTTCGGGTGTTCCCTCGATGCAAGTGACAGATGACACAGGACTGGAAATGCAGGCACCAGGAGACAGGAGCGCCGGATTCTAGTGGGCACAGGCGCTTCCAGCTGCGCTAGGGTGGAAGTGCCAGTCTTCCGTGGCCTCTCCGGCTTAGCCATAAAGGGGACATTTCACAGGTGGGCCTACCCTTGTGGTAGACCACTGTGAATTACAGAGTGCTGTGCAAGGAACAGCGGACAGTGACTGCTACTGTTTACGGAACCACCGCGGAGCATGGCGGCCTAAAAATACTACATAAACATCTACATTCCATACAGCAAAGGCCATGGAAAAGGAGTCATAGGATAAGAAAGGCAAAGAAGAAAAATCTATGAACCCAATTAAGAAAGAACTTAAGTAATAAACGAAAACTGAAGCAGTTTGGGGGTGGGGGATCTGTTTTGGAGGAGGGAGTAAGGAAATCCTCACATCCACTGTTAAAATTTCTGATTTATATGAACATCCTGTCCTGTCAAAGGGATGATGATAGTTTGGAAGTCAATTGTGATGTTAAATTATCAAGGATTTATTGAGTACTTAACAGGTGGCATCCAGAAGCAACAATCACATGGTCTATTAAGTTGCTACAGGAACCAGAGGCTAAGCAATTCTAGAACACCCTGTGAGCTTCCTCAATGATTCTAGGGTGACAGTCTCTCTCACAGTCCCTCTGCAGGACAAACCCATGTCCACAAATGGCAGCTGTAAAGGTCTCTACCTCCCTTCCTCCCTCCCTCCCTCCCTCCCTTCCTTCCTTTCGGGGAGGGGGATCTGAGACAGGGTTTCTCTGTGTATTCTTGGCTATCCTGAAACTCACTCTGTAGACCAGGCTGGCCTCGAACTCAGTGATCCACCTGCCTCTGCCTGACTCTCCAGTGCGGGGATGAAAGGCGTGCACCACCACCGTCTGGCCTGTAAAGGTTTCTCGTACCACTGAATAAACTGGCAAGTCTAGCAGCCAGGTTTGTGGAATTGGCCACCGAACCTTCTCCTCAGGCCTGATTCCTGTATGCAAAGGACCAGCATCACCCACGGCAAGTGGTTTTGGCAAGAGAAACATTGCTTGCTCTGGGCTCACATCACCAGCTCTGATCTTCAGGCAAATCCTCTGCTCCCCCAACACAGCTCATGCCTATAGCGGCCATGGTGATTTTGTCATGTGTCTTTTCCATAACCTTCTCAGATCCTTCAGGCCACAGCGGTCCAGAAACCTACAGGATAATCCTGCAGAAACCTCCAGGATAATCCAAACCATCTCTGACTTTTTATTTTTTTTGGTTGTTATTGCTTGTTATGACTGGTGTTATAAAAGATCATTATTTTGCTCAGGTGTTTATACAATAGCTCTTCGTTAGACCTGTTACAGAACCACTGAAATAGCCGTGGTATCTACCTTCACTAACTAGTCTGCTCCAGGTTTCCCCCAAGGGCCTTTGCACACGCTGCCTCCCTGCCTGCGATGCTACATCTGTTGTCGGGTGGTACTGACACGAAGTTTTCTGACTCAGGCCCAGGCTCAAATATCAAGTTCTCCGATCATGCCTCTGGAAGGGCCTCCATCCAGCTCCTGCCGCTTAGTGTCTGTGTGTTGGGGGGGGCGGGGCTTGGGCATATGCCATGGTGCTTATGTGTGGGGTCAAAGATTAACTTTCAGGAGCTGACTCTCATCTTCCACCAGAGGTCCTAAGGTTAAACTCGGGTTGTCAGGCTTGGTGGCAAGGGCCTATATCTGCTGAGCTATCTTACCAACCCCACCCCCCATTGTCTTCTTATAAAATAACTACGTAGCTGCTTTTAGAAAACCAAAAAGCGTAAAGATTCAGAAAATAAGAATTCCCTGTAATCCTCTCAACTGTAGACAATTAAGTTAATTTTTGAAGTAATTTCTCAATGTTTACCCCCCCCCACTTGGAGTGCTCCCCTCCCCCCACCCCATGTGTGTTTGTGTGTGTGTGTGTGTGTGTGTGTGTGTGTGTGTGTGTCCGTCCCATTTGCTGAGAAGGTAGTTAGCTAATATGTGGTCCTTTGCTGGGCCCCGTGCAAGGCTGACTTTCTGGTGTAAGTTATTTTTATCTCCACTGTAAGTGTTGCCACTCTACACACACTCCCTCTGGAGAGTGAAGTGATTTTGAGTCTCCCTGTCACTCATGTGTCAACATTTATGTTATACCTCATAATGAGCAGTTCCATCAGCAACGCTGCACAGAACAGAGCCTCTTTGTATTCCTGCAATCGGTACTGTTTTAAATTCCTTCTCTAAGTACATGAAAATAAATGGTCATGCCAATATCCTTTCATTTTTAAGAAGTGCTTCAAGGCAAATGTGGAGGGGTATGGTACCCTTTCCATTCACAACGTCGCTCAGGTAGCGAGTGGACGGTTACTGCTTTTGCGGATTCAGAAATGCCCAGGCTGGTGGGAAGGTGAACCCAGAAAGGAGCCTTCTCAAGAGAACTGTTCATTCATCTTCCCCAACAGATGGAAGAATTTACTTGAATGTTGACTTGGGGCCTGGGCGTTATCTTTCACAAACAGGTTGAATATTGCTCACCCCCAAATCTGAAATCAGAAATGGTGAAAAGTGCCAGCATGACACAAAAATTCCACACCTGACCCTTGTGACAGGTTGTGGGCAAAACACAGAAATCCTAAAAACACTGTGTAGAATTACCTTGAGGTTCTCTGGGATATCTCACTATACAGGAAAGTACGGCAAAGTCCAGAACAAAAAATCCACACTTCTGGGTCCCAAATTGTATCAACAAGACATGCTCAATTTGCAATACATCTATGACGCGTGTATACCTTTACCTCTTCGGGGCAGCCAATGATTGTGCAGTGCCAGAACCACCATCATGGCACGTACTATCTTAGGGAGCTGGTAAGCCATGTTTGATGCTCAACTTCTTCCATTCCATCCCACCATCACAAAATGAGGCCCCCAGGCACCAAGAGCAGTTCTGAAAGGACCAACGTTGTGACCTTAACCAACCTTAGGTAACACACCAGAAATCCTTAAATCCCAGAGTTAAACAGAAGCCAAAAGCTGTCCTGTAGATACAACCATCTGTCCAAAGCAGGAATCCCTTCTATAACTGTCAATTAAACACCTCAAGCACTTGTCATACAGGTTATGAAAGCCCTCTTAAACTATAGCGCCCAGAGTGACACCTTTATTTAACAAACACAGGTTCTATTTTTCTTTTTTTGGGGGGGGGGAGTGGGTGGCTAGCTCATGAAAGAAGTTTCTCTCCAGGAACTGGCTGAGGAGTTTTCTCAGAATAAACAGAAAAGACTCTACTATCCATTTCTCTCACCCACTTTAAACAGACATGCAATATGAGGCATTAGAAGCCTGTTGGACCACGACCCTTACGTGCTGGGTAGATTAAACACAAGAGACAGAAAGATTACCTGAATTGCCTTAGAAAACACGACTACAAACAAATGTCAGAGCCAAGGACTTAAAATCATCTTTAACCTACTTAGATGCACTTATTTACTGTTCCTCGAGGTTTTTTTTAAGCATTTTACAACCCCTTTCCCTAACACTGGGAGCATTATTGAGGTCCAGACTTCTCGATAAGTTGTCCCCCCACTTCAAATCACCAACCACAACTACAGCAACCCTGTGAGGAGCGCAGAAAGGCAGAGTCAGTGCGTGGCGATGATATCCCGCCAGCTACCGGGTGTGGTCTGGTGGTCGCTCATTCTAATGTAATGAGATCAAAGGCACCAGCCTTGATTTGCTCACCTTATTATTATTATTTTTGTGCTGCTTTACGAAAACTTAACATGAAAGGGGGAAAAAAGTGAACTACAAAGGCTTGCTGATTAGAGTGTGAATGGTACTTGCCAAGTAAGTCTCTGCACTTCAATAAAATAGGTTTAATGTTGTGCGGAGGGAGGAAAGATAATTGTGTGGATCTCTAGGGGATTTTTAGAGGACATTTTTCTTTTGTAAGTGTGGTATCTTGAGATGGAAATTGGAAAGGAAAGGGAGAATCTGGGGGAAGTAGCAAAGCCAGGAGGCTGCGAACTGAGATGCAGCCCGGGCAGCCAGCCGTGGTCCTCAGCACAGGAAGAGACGAGAGCGTCGGTGTGGAGAGGAGCGCAGTGCCGAAAGCCCAGGCTGAAACTCTGGATCTGAATATCTGCTTCACTGGGTGATTGCATGGGCTATCTCGTGGAGGGATTTCCAGTACTGTTCCTGATGACCGCTGATTCCATTCTGGCTCTTTCTGTCAGCCCCCTTGTTTATTTCTTCAAGAGACCTGGTGTGGCATTACTTTTCCAGTATCAGTGAGTCCCACAGATCTGGACTCTGTCAGGCCACACTCCAAAATAAAAAACCTAAGAAACATGGGTAAGCATATAGAAAACCTCTGAGGCCAACCACAGTGCAGGTGGAAAGGAAATTTCAGACATTCCCACCTGAGATGTCTGCTCCCGGCTTTCCAGACTGCCCTTGGTGTATGTACCCCCACTCTCCTCTCTTTGATCCACCCCCACCCCACCCCAGACTGCACTCTACTGAATTTCCTGTCTTTTCACTGTCCCTCCAAGCTGTCAGAACCTTACCAGGCTCCCATCCCCATGTCTGTCTCCTCGTTACCCGCAGCAGCCTTTCCCAGTCCTTTCTCCATCACACCAGCTGGTAAGATCCCCCAGTCCTGGCTGGACAGGGTGCTTAGGTGAATCTGGAGCAGTTGAAGGGTGAGAAGTGAGCACACACACTCATTGAGAACCCAGAGTTCACTGCAGTGGACCCTGCTTCCCACCCACACGTCCCTAGCTCCCTTTGAATGATCTGTCCACCCTTCCCTTCTCTCCTCTGTACCTCGTCCTTGCCCCCGGGCCATTCTCAGCCGGTGACTTAGCTTCTCATCTCAGTAAGAAAAGCAGCAGCAACTAGAGGAGAGCATGTCTGTTCCCCAGTGATATCCCTGCACCCCATCTGAGCATCCCCCTTCTAAGATTGGCTTCTCTTCTCTGGGGTGCGTGAGTGCTTCCTGCCCTGGGTCAGGATGGCTCCCTCTCAGGGGATCCCTGGGTCCCATCTTCTCCTGCTGTCTGAAGGTCCTGCCCCTTGTGTTTCTGGCTCTCTCTGACATCAGTAGTTGCTCTTGTCTCTTTATGGAAGCACTACCTGATATCAGTACATAAACATGCCAAACCACCTCTCATTGTAAGAAATAAACAAGAGGGCTGAAGGGATGACACAGTAGGTAAGAGTGCTTGGTGACCAGGCATGAGCTTCGGTTTGAATCCCTGGTACTCAGGTAAGAGGAAAAAAAAAGCCTGTACCTCCAGTGCGGTGGGGTGGAGATGGGATACAGAAGTATTGCTAGGGCTCTGGGTTCAGTGAGAGACCCTGTCTCGAAGGAAAACGGCAGGAGTGATGGTGTGGGACACCGACTACCTCTTACGGATACTCCGCATGTTATCCAGCCAGCCAGGAATGGACAGTGGGGTCCCTGCCGGTGCCTGCTATTACAGATGCCGCTGCAGTGAACACTCGTGTCCAAACAGCTTCTCAAGGTCTTGCTTGCCGTTCCTCAGATATCCACCCAGAAGTGGGATTGCAGGATCATGCCATTCCATTTTTAATGTTTTTGAAACTAGATCTCACCCGGGGGCTCAGAGCAAGCCTTCTACCTCAGCCTCTGAGCTGCTGTGACCGGTGTCATGGCATCCTGCTTATTTTTAATTTTTTGAGTAATCCTCTTATGTTTTCCATAACATCGGCACTATATGGCATGGCTAGCAACAATGTTCAAAGCCGACTCAGTCTCCTCTGGCCTTCCCATCTGGAAGAGCGGCCCCAATTCTTCAGTTCTTAGCCCATTGCCTGACTCTGCTCGCTTGGCATTTGTGACCACATCATCATTAATGCTTGTTGGTTTGGCCTTTTCTGGATTCCTGTCTTACTGTCCTTTTGGCCCCTTCTTAGCCCCTGCTTGGTTCCACGAGCTCCTGAATCCCCACATCTTAGTATGTCTGCTCCGTTCTGTGCTCACACTCATCACCTTATCCGATCTCATTCACTGCCACAGTTATAAAAACCAACTTCGATTTCCCAGGTTTATGTTTCCAGCACCAATCTTGCCTGTGACGTCTGGGGCCACATATCCAACCACTAACCTGCTCTCTGCACACAAATGCAGCCCCCACTTGCTGTCACTCAAATCAAACTGTTGGTTTCTTCCTATCAACTGGCTGGTCCTGCGGCCACCACAGTCCCACAGCTCTGTGCTTCCGGTGGATCACACTGAAAACTCTCAGGGGACCTTGCTGCCACGAGTGCTTCTCACATCTCATCTCCACTGTACAGCCAAACTCCAGGACTCTTCCTTCAGAATGCACTCAGAATCCAGCCCCTTCTCCTCACAGGTCTAGCCACATTGCTTCCTGTCTTGAACATTTACATCCTATGGCCCCAAATGTTGCCCTGGTCCCTTTCCGTCCACTTTTTGTGCATCACACAGAGCATCCTTTTGTAAAAGATACACCAGGCAGTGAGGTCTGTGACTCCAGCTACTTGAAAGGTCAAGGTGGGGGTATCTTCATTTCAAGACCTGCTTGGGCTATTGCTTGAGCGCAAGGCCAGCTTAGGTAACTTAACGAGGCCTTGTCTCAAAAATTAAACAAACAAACAAACAACAAAAAACCCTACGGATAGACATAAAGCTCAGTGGTAGAACACTGACCTAGCACATGTGAGATCTGAGGTCCTAGGTTTAACTCCTGCCCCTCATCACACACACACACACACACACACACACACACACACACACACACACACGCAGGATGTCAGTCTGTTCACAACCCTCATTCACAGCCATTGGTCTAAGTCCTTCTAATGGACTCCAATCTCCGAATGGCTAGGGACCTAGAATCCCTCTTATTGACTTTCTACTGGATCCAACTTGTTTATGCCAGTATGATTACAGCATCGACTTGCTGCTTCTAGAACAGTCTTGGGACCTTTGCACTTCCCCATGCCTCAGCTTGGCATACTCTTCCTGGTCATATTAGTCATGTGTCTCCTCTAACAATGCGGTTTTCATGCTGCTGAATCACTAAGTCTAGAATGGGGCCCTGCTCCTGCAAGAAGAGTGGATAAATCACTTGTTCCATTTTAGTAACTAGTCATAGTATGAATGAATGAATGAATGAGGTGCACACATTTTTTTTTCTGTCCAAGAGTCATTTGAAGATGGGCCTTCAGAGGTCTGCTGCTTTGGGACTTTATTAACAACAAAAGAAAGGTAAAGGAAGCCAGCTTTTAATACTTCTTGTTGATGAGAAGAAGAGCGAATTTTCCTGAAAGGCGCAATGGTGGAGCTTATATCCAGGAAGCAGCCAACGGTCACCCAATCAGAACTGAAGCCTGCCGCTCAATAGGAGGGAAGTCATGCCTGGGGCCACCATCTTAGTCTGCTGCTGCCCCTGGCTGGTGAGGACATGGGTCCAGAGGACAACCTGTGATTGCCACTTCCTTAAACCAGTATAATTTCTAACTGCACTCTAAACACTTAGCCTTAAACCAACAGATAAGTGCAGCTCTCAGCTCCCATCAAAGGAGCTTCTTTTTGCTGCAGACAGAGACTATTACAGAAAGTCAAAACTGGCCAAAAATGAGAACAATTGAGCAGAGGCTGCTCACGCCGAAGTGATACATCCACAACACAATCCCCACCTCTAAGACTCAGGAAACATCTCGGAACAGGGGGTGGAAAGACCGTAAGAGTCGGAGAACCAGGGTGTCTGGTGAGAGATAGTGTCTTCTATACATGATAGGGAAGAACCCGTGAAACCACAACAGTATGGTTGTGGTTTTGGTCATGGTCTTTGTCACAGCAACAGAAAGCAAACTAGAGCAGACCCCTGTGGTATTGTATTCCCCCAAATATCTATCTGGGGTCAGAGACAGAGCAGCCACAATATTATTAAACATAAAGGATAGGCAGTGGTAGCACACGCTTTAATCCTAGCATTCCAGAGGCAGAAATCCATCTGTTCAAGGATACAGACAGGCATGGTGACTCATGCCTTTAATCCCAGAAAGTAGCCTTTAATCCCAGGGAGTGGTGGTAGAAAGCAGAAAGGTATATAAGGCGTGAGGACCAGAAACTAGAAGCATTTGGCTGGTTAAGCATTTGGCTGGTTAAGCTTTTAGGCTTTCAAGCAGCAGTTCAGCTGAGATTCATTCTGGATGAGGACTCAGAGGCCTCCAGTCTGAGGAAACAAGACCAGCTGAGTATCCGACGAGGTGAGGTAGCTGTGGCTTGTTCTGTCTCTCTGATCTACCAGCATTGACCCCAATAACTGGCCTCGGGTTTGATTTTATTAGTAAGAACTTCTAAGATTCATGCTACAGACCCCATTAGTAGATGAAGAACTATAGGCAATTACTGGCTGCTGAGAGGAGACTCATCTTCTCCAGGGACAAAGCCCACGATAGATTATCCAGTCTCAAAAGGTCAGTTCTAAATACATATACATCTGAACAAAACTAAACAGAATCAGCAGGTTGTATTTATAAATTTGTGTGTGTGTGTGTGTGTGTGTGTGTGTAAAACAATAATAATTAAAGAATAAAAGGCCATGAATTTGAGATGTGGGGGTGGGCAGAAGAGCAGTTGAAGGGAGAAAAGAGAGAGAGAGGAAATTATATGAATACAGTACTTATGTATGAAATTCTAAAAAAGCAAAGACTTCCTGTTGGCCTCTAAGCTTTGCTCATACCTGTAGATAAGGAAATAGATGCCTGCTTTATGTGGCACCTCTAGGACTTGTTAGTTTAACTAATCTTTAGAAAGGTACGTGCAAAGCCGGGCGGTGGTGGTGCACGTCTTTAATCCCAGCACTTGGGAGGCAGAGGCAAGCGGATCTCTGTGAGTTCGAGGCCAGCCTGGGCTACCAAGTGAGTTCTAGGAAAGGCGCAAAGCTACACAGAGAAACCCTGTCTTGAAAAGTCAAAGGAAAAAGAAAGAAAAGAAAGAAAGGTAGGTACAGAAAGAAAGGTTATCGTCAAGGACTCATTGTATTTTTCTGTTTAGGAGAAACACTGCTAAGGTAAAACAGAAACAGATCTTGTGGTTGAAGAAACAATAGGGAGAGCAGGTGACCTGACCAAGGTCACAGACTGACCAGAAGTGATCCTCACACCCTGAGAACTAGTACTCACACTAGAAACCTCCAGAAAGCCAGAATCCTCTCCCAGGCAAAGCCCAGCCTGCAAGCATGACTTGTTTGCTTCACAATTGGGGCCAAGGACAGAGGTCACATCCTGAGCCATTTAGCTTCTGGTAGGTAGGAATTAGCCACCCGCATGGTTATGCCATCCCCTTATTACCAAGGCAGGAGGGGGGGGCTGGACAAGCAGAGCTGACTCTGCCAGGAGGAACGAGAGTGCTTTGACCGTATTTGTACAGCACACTCACCAAGTACATCACAAGAAGTTCATATGAAAGAACAGCAACCAATTCCTGCCTGGCTAGGCTGCCATTCACTTGGCTGAGAGCTGAGCACCAAGTCATCTACATTGAGACTGAGGCAAATGCTCATTGTGGAGAGCATGGTGCAAAGGTCCCTGCTCCCACAGATCTCCAGAGAAACCAGGAATGCTAAGCATGCAGGATTGTCTTTCCAATGTAAAACCTGCTCTTCCATCCAGAGAGCTGGAAACTGGGAGTGATTAACAGCCTGGTGATCTGTGTTATCTGTCGGTCTAGGCCATATAAAGCTCCCACAATCATGAGCAGAGATGGCTAATCGCCCAAATGACCTCTATACTATCTGTATGATCAAGTCCAGGCCAGACTCTCCCTTAGGCCCTTAAGCTAGCACAGGTAGCCTATCTCCAGAACCCATCTTCTTGGAAGAAATGACATGTACTCTGAGTGGAATTTCGATGTAATTAAGCTTCCTTGTGCATCAGGGTGTGTATTACACTAGGAAACTTTCCCCCTCTCAGTTATACTGTGTTTAAATTTGTTGGTAATAAACTGCCTGGCATCAGACTCCCTGAGGTCTGATCCAGTTTGACAAAGCTGATCCGAACCGAGTTTTAATTTTCACCTTTCTGTAGTTCGCTGCCTGCTGTGACCACTTGCAGGTCCCCCTCAGCTCACTGCATAGAAAGGGGTAGGAAGCGGGGTTATCGAATTTCTAGAGACAAATGCTTCATTACTGGGGAAATAAAAATGAGAGGGACATACGCTCTGACAAAAGCAGATGACATCATCATAGCAAAGCTTTCTCGAGGTGTGCGGTACCCATCAAAGCTGTCATTTGAGGCCGGGCAGTGGTGGCGCACTCAGGAGGCAGAGGCAGGCGGATCTCTGTGAGTTCGAGGCCAGCCTGGTCTATAGAGCGAGATCCAGGATAGACACCAAAACGACACAAAGAAACCCTGTCTTGAAAAAAAACAAAAACAAAAAACCAAAAAAACAAAACAAAAACAAAAACAAAACAACAACAACAACAAAAAAGTCTGTCCCCCTGGGATCAGGGCTCCATGGACCAATGACTGTTGCCAGCCTCTCCTCTCACCTTCAGTGTTCCTATGGCAAGAGGCATCACTCTCATCCCAGGGAACATTTCCATGAAAATCTAAGCCAAACTGAGTAAGGAGTGGGCATCGCTTCCAGTTCAAGTGCTTGCACACCATCGCCTCCACCCACCTGCACTCACTCTTGGCTGTAAGTTCACGCTTTATGTTTGTGATGAGAGCCTAGCACTCTTCATCCCGTGCCTCGATGGGAGGAGCCAATTCCGCTGGAGCTGCTAGAGGAAAACGAGATTTATGGAGATTCATTTTCTGAGGCCCTGGAAGGTTGCTTAGTGAGTGCTGGCCTGGCCCCGAGCAACCCCCTTGCTTTCCACACATGCAGCAAACAGAAGACTAGATGAGTCATGCCAGGAGGAGCTGCATCCACTCCTGGGGTGAAAATCAGCACCCGGGGTTCTGTCTTGTTTGATGATTGCTGCGGGAGGGCCCAGTTCACTGGGTATGATGCCACCCCCCTGGGCAAGTGGTCCTGGGGTGTAAAAGAAAGCGGATTGATCAAGCCATGAGGAGCAAGCCAGCACTCCCAGCCTTCCTTCATAGCCTATGCTTGGGTGCCTGCCTCCAAGTTCCTGCCTCCAGGTGCCTGCCTCCAGGCTTCTGCCCCCAAGTTCCTGCCTCCAGGTTCCTGCCTCCAGGCTCCTGCCTCCAGGTGCCTGCCTCCAGGCTCCTGCCCCCAAGTTCCTGCCTCCAGGCTTCTGCCTCCAAGTTCCTGCATCCAGGCTCCTGCCTCCAGGTTCCTGCCTCCAGGCTCCTGCCCCCAAGTTCCTGCCTCCAGGCTCCTGCCTCCAAGTTCCTGCCTCCAGGCTCCTGCCTCCAGGCTCCTGCCATGCTTGAGTTACTCCTTAGGCTCTCTTCAGTGATGGACGGATTGTGCTGTGGAACTGTAAACTGAAATGAACCCTTTCCTCCCCTTTGGGTCGTGGTGTTTTACCATGGCAACAGAAACCTTAACTAAGACAGACATCCTTCTTCCTCCTGCCTCACTCCCCTTAGAGCTGGCCGCACATACGTGCATCTCCACATATGACCAAGGTGCTCCATAACTTCACAGAGGCCCTCCATCTGTAGTACGCCACTTTGACATCCTAGCCGTTCTAAGACGTGTAGGCAGGTATAATCACTCTTGTAAAACTGAAGTTCAGGTAAGTTCAGCAGTTTATTCTAACAGTACACAAAACTGTCAAGTAGCTCTTGGTTAGGAAATCAAGGTTTCTGATGCGGTCTTTGCAGCCAACCACAAGAGAATACTGCTTGCTTAAAGTAATTCATACTAAAATGTGAACAGCCGATACCTTCCGCTTACGGAGAGACACTTGTGTTTGAAAAGAGAAACTAAACAGGTTAATGGATTTATAATTACATGATGAAGGTGGGAGAGGGAGTAGATGTAAGTCTTTCTGAACACAGAATCTTTCTGATTTTTTTTTTTGCTAACAGTCCTAAGCTGAGGTGACGCATCATATCTGCTGGGTGGAGAGGGAAGGGAAGTCTGCGAGCATATCCTGCCTCGGGCAACTGCTCCCTAAAGTCAAGGGCATCTTGTTTACTAGCTCATGCTTTGTTAATTTAAAAAAAAAAAAATGAAGTACAGTGAAGTGAAACTTGTACCATTCCCCCATTGAAGAAGGTGCTGATAGGGGATAGAATCTGTTTAAAGTTTGCCAAACAAATGTCTTTCCAGTGAACTCGAAATCAAATACCCAGAGAGAATGGGAAAATGCAAATGTGTGTACATATGGATTTGGATATGCGCGGCATAGTTAATGGAAGGAATCTGCCTCTCCGCTTCCAACAGTGCTGTCCATCTCTCTACATGGTCCTCTTTTCCACCGCACTTCAGATCCATACCTCCCGTTTCCCGGAAGCTTGGTGGCCCCTTTTCACTCTGACATACGCAGGGATGCTGGGTGACACCCCCCACCGCAGTCCCTATAGGTTTCCACAGCTCACTGGCTTAAGACTCCTTTGCTCTGCTAACCCATGGCAGAAGGAAACCTCACACAGAGGACCGCATTTCCTGCCGGGTGACTATTACTTCCTCCGCTCAGCGTGATATTTCTAAATAAGAATATTATGAAAAATAGACCAACCCCCCACCCACCCACCGTACCCACTCCTCCTCGGCCTGCGGGGAGCCATAAAGAAAAGCGCTTGCCAGACAGAACTGCCTGCCTCAAGATGCATATCTTCCTGTTTAAGCAAGAGCTCCAGAAGCTGCTCCGAGTAAATCCCGTGCCAAGTGCCCGCAGGGCGGCTGTGGACAGGGCCGCCTGTGGACAGGGCCGCCCTCACCCCGCACCACCGCACCACCACCTGGCAAAGTGGCTGCCGTCTCTCCCTGGACCACTAAGCCACCCTCCCCACAGCTCAGGAATTGTCGGCCCGGGGCGGGGCGGAGTGAAAGGGGTCTTTGTGCATAGGAGGCCGTTATTCCTTCGGCAGACTCCCACATAAAGGCCTTTTTGTTTTTCCGCTCTTTAGAAACGCTGAGCTCTTTCCCGAGTCTTTGGAGAGGGTGGGGATGTTGACTGCAGGAAGGATGCTGGGGGATGATGGCGGAGGCCTAAAGCTGGTGGTGCGGGAGGGATAGTGGCCCTCGTCTGGAGTGGAGCCCCACTCTTCCAAGGTGAAGGTGATGGCCTCCAGTTGCTGCTAGGGAGTGGGGACAGGCCACAGAGACTCCGGCTGATCTAGTTACTTGGAGCACCCCTTCCCTGCGAAAAATAAGACAGCCATAGCAAGGGATATCTAGGAGAGACACACCCAGGGCTCCCCAGGAAAATTTCAGCTGAGTTTATCCTAAATAGACCTAATCGATTCTCCGTCTCTCTGTGTCTCTCTCCCTTCCTCGCTGTCTCCCTTCCTCTCTGATGTTCTCTCCCGGAAAAGCCACGTCTTCTGTTTGACCAGATTCAGGGCAGACATGGCGGCTCTCCACTGTAATCCCCGCACTTGGGAGGCTGAGACAGGGCAAGGGACCTGAAGGCTAGCCTGGGCTACACAGTGAGAATCTGTCTTGAACAAACAAAGATTTAGAAGCAAACTATTGTAGTTTGGTATCACAGAAGTAGTTCCTGGTTTGTGTATTTGTTTTCCATGAGCATGTGTGGTGTGGGTGCATGCATGCTGGTCTGTATGTGTGCACTTGAGTGTGGAGGTCAGAGGTCAACATCCCTAGCTTTTTTGATCTACATTTCTTTAACTACAGAGGCTGAACCTACCAAAACTATATTTGACATTCCCAAATCCTCTCAGCAGAAGGCAGGAAAGCCTAACCTTCTACATACACACAAAGCCTAATTTATTTATTTATTTTGAGACAGGCTCTTCTGTAATCCAGGCTGGCCTTGACTCAGTATGTAGACGAAGCTGGCTTTGAATTCCTGATCCTCCTGCCTCTCTCCCTCTCAGAGCTGGGATTACAGGCACGCACCACCACACCCAGTTTATGTGGAGCTGGGGATAGACAGAACCCAGGCCTTCACTCAGGCTAGGCAAGCACTCTGCTAACTGAACCACACCCTCGGAGTTAGTTTATCCTTTATCAATTTAATATTTAATAAGAATTCATCATGATATAAAAGGTGGTATCATGAGATTTATCCCGACAACGCTAAAGAAAAGAGTTTGGAAGAAATGACGGGGCCTTGGTGGTGGTACATCATGAAAAGATGAGAACACAATGTTGGCTAGCTTGCAGCTGAACAAGGTTCACTGAAACCATCTCCATGGGAGACAGGCATCGGCGGAAGCCAGTGTCCATATGCTTTCCAATGAATATTCTCTTGGTTTGAGGGAAAAAAAAAAAAAAAAAAAAACAACCTTCACAAGTTTTCGTTCAGAGGTCTCATGGCGTTGCTTAGAGACGCCATCAGCCTCAGACAATCAGCCTCTGCCTGGTCCTTCTGCTGTCTTGAGGTCTGGGGTGCAGGTTGAAAGCAGAGTGAAGTGAGCACTAGTTTGCTATGCTGTGCACCTCCATGCACAGGGGGTGGGGTATGCGAGGTGGGGGTGAGGAGTGGGGGGATAGAGGGTGTTTAATTCCCAGACGAGTCCTAGAGAAGACAGTTCCCTGTGCGTGAAGTAAAGCGCCCAGTGGCTAGGCCCCTCTAAAAAGGTGTGCCTGCCTTCAAAGCCTAAAACAGAGGGCTGTGCTAGGGCCCCAGACTGGCACTCTATTCACCCTCTCACTGTCTGCTCATCCCTGTGTGCTCATCATTTGTTCATGGGGGCCTGGTCCTTAGAGGAGGCGGCATGCTTTCAGGGCTTGTGATCCCAGTCTTGCAGGCTGTTCTAAGTGCTGAGTTAACTCAGTGGCTCTCTTTAGTATATGGTGAGCATTAACGTGCCCAACCTCACTGTTTAGGAATTGAACTCACAGACTTGGTGAGAGCCACACCGTGGGCAGGTAGCAGAGCGGGGATCAGAACCCTTGCAGACTGGATGCAGAAAATGAGCTTTACTCACAACGCCATCCAGCCTTTCAGGAGTTTGAATCCAAATGGGCCTTAATCATTTTACTTTAAAGAAGGGGGAAAAATGAGGCTCTAGGAATTTAGGTGGGACATCAGGGGAGGACAGCCAGCTCCTGACAAGGTTTCAGCTGAACCCGGATCCTTCTAATCCTAGTGAAGTGTGAGCCCAAGTCGGCCCCTTCCCAGCTGCACTCCCTGAGCAGCCTAGCTCGCATGTTGACATGACTCCAGCGGTAGCCGCTCGTCAGGCCTGTGTGGATCCACAACATCTTGTGGAGGCACCAGTCAAGCCCATAGCAGGAACATTCCTGCCATTTTCCTTCCTGCCAATGCCTGCAGGTTGGAAGGGAGCTTGGATGTGCTCCAGATATTTATTCTAAAAGCCTAGGGCCTCCAGGGTTTACCTAGACCTCGCCTTATAAATTATCGCCACAGCAAGCCCTTCCGGTAATACTCCATGGCCTCCTGTTCTTTCCCCTCAGACCAGTTCTGTGACGTGATGTGCAGTCACATCTAATGATACGTGCATTTACATCCCATTTCAGCAGCTATTCTGCATGGCCCATGAGGACAGGGGCCATGTGGATTACCCAGAAATACCTAGAACCCGGTACATAGTAGGTCCTCGACTATGATACTTTAAACAGATGTATGCCGGACTCTCGGCAGCACTGTTTGGAAGATGATCTAAACCTGCTGTATTTTGCCTGAGAAGCAACTACTGTGCAGTCTGCCCTGCTACCGAGTCATGGGACCATGTCTGTCCCCAAGGCAGAACACATTCAAATCAAGAGCAGAAACTCACTTGACTTCCAAATCTTCCTATCACTGGGTGTCCAGAAACCCTCTAAGGTATCCTGTAGGTGGGATAGGTAACATTGCAGGTTCCAACACAACACTCAGCAGAGACCAAACGCTCACTCTGAAGTGGCTACATTATAGAGACCCTTCTGTGAGACCCTAACTGAAAGGCTAAACAATTTTTTATGGGTGGGTTGGCAAATTCAGTAACTATGTGTAAAAAGCTATTTCTCTTTATCCATCCTTTCTTCTCTCACTCCTTCCTTTTAAAGCCAAACCCTCTCTATATTGCTTAGGCTGTCCTTGAACTCACCGTCTTCTGGCTTACACTTCCCAAGTTCTAAGATTACAGGCATGCACTATCCTACCTGGCCTGAGAACTATTCTTTTTTTTTTTTTTTTTTTTTTGGTTTTTCGAGACAGGGTTTCTCTGTGTAGCTTTGCGCCTTTCCTGGAACTCACTTGGTAGCTCAGGCTGGCCTCGAACTCACAGAGATCCGCCTGCCTCTGCCTCCCGAGGGCTGGGATTAAAGGCGTGCGCCACCACTGCCCGGCTCCTGAGAACTATTCTTAAAGATGCTTAAAAGTGAACTATTCTTTAATGTATTTTTGTTCTCACAGAGTGTTAGCACACCGAAGCCACCCATGTCTCTACAGAGAGTGGGTTTGTGGAGTGAAGTTAACTGCCAGTCACTGTCTGAAGTAAACCGGACATCACAGAATTGAAATGAACAGAGTGCTTGCTGTAGCTGAATGCAAAAACGTTTTCTAAATTCTGTTACTTTGGTGATGGCATAAGAATGTGTCAAGAACCGTAGCCCTGTGTTTTTCTGACCCCATGTGATGATGGTACACAGTCAGTCATTTCTATGGGGATGTGAGAATCTGCTGGGTTCTATTCCAAAGCCAATCTCCAAGCAAAAGCCTCATACATTGGTCTTTTCTGTGTGAGGGTTTTTTATTTGTTACTTATGTCCCTGGACAGACTGCAAACACCAGTAAGCACCCTATTGGGACCAGGCCAAAGATGAACAAGTCCCCGTTACTTTTAGGAAACACCTTCATGAAAGTTGAAATAGAGAAATGTTGTGGAATAATCTTTTTGTACACTGTGAAGATGTGTCACTCTGATTGGTTTAATAAAAAGCTAAACATCTGATAGCTAGGCAGGAGATATAACAGGGACTTCTGGACAGAGAGAGTTCTGGGAGAAGAAAGACAGACTCACCAGGAAACATAGAGCAAGAAGCATGGGCATTACAAGGTAAAGGTAACTGAGCCATGTAAAAGAACATAGATGAAAAGATGTGGGTTAATTCAAGTTATACAATCTAGTTAGAAACAAGCCTAAGCTATTGGCCAAGCTTTCATAATTAATAGTAAGTCTCCCGTGTCATTATTGGGGAGCCAATGGTCCCAAAGAAAAAAGTCCAACTACAGAGAGGGACAGTTTTAAATTTGGACTTGAACCTCTGTCTGCCTCATTTTACCAAGATGAAACTGGAAAGCAGTGGTAAAACATATTTTTGAGGCTTGTTCTCAATGAAGACTTCTGTCTACATAAAGACAATTAGAAGCCAATGAGCCCAGCTCCTGGGATGCAAAAGCAGTGAGGTGTCACACAGGTAGTCTTAGTCACTGTTCTATTGCTGTGAAGAGACACCATGGTCAAGGCAACTCTTATGGAAGAAAGCATTGAGTTGGGGCTCACTTAGAGTCTCCCAGGTTTGGTCCATTATCATCACGGCAGGGAGCACGGTGGCAGGCACTGGAGCAGGAGCTGAGAGCTTCTAGAGATGGCCTGGCACGGGCTTTTGCAACCTCAAGGCCCACCTCTCAGTGACAAACTTCCTCCAACAAGGCCACACTTGCTAATCCTTCTAATCCTTTCAAGTAGTGTCACTCCCTAGTGACTAAGCAGTCAAATATATGAGCCTATGGGAGTCATTCTTATTCAAACCACCATACAGGGTGTCATGGGGACATAGTCAAAGCTCTTAGCTCCCAGCCCTGTAAGTACCTACAACCCTGTTGAATAAAAATGCTTCCAGGATTGTTTCCACCCATTTTGTTACCACTGCCAACTTCTATCTTCTTCCTTTTGGGGGTGGTAGTGGTAGAAGGCAGCTTTGTTTGATCCTTGATCCCACTCCCCTACCCCGTGTGTGTGTGTGTGTGTGTGTGTGTGTGTGTGTGTGTGAGTGAGAGAGAGAGAGAGAGAGAGAGAGAGAGAGAGAGAGAGAGAGAGAGACAGACAGAGAGTGTGTGTTAGTGGGTGCATGGATATTTGTGTGCCCGTGCAGGTAGTGCATGTAGAGGCCACGATACAATCTCAGGTGTCAACAGTTGAGACAGGGCCTCTCACTGGCCTGGAGCTTACCAAGTAAGCTACACTGGCTGGCCAGTGAACCCCAGAGATCTACCTGTACCAACTTCTCCTATGCTGGGTTACCAGAATGTGCCATCACACCCAGGTTTTTACACGGGTCTGGAGATCGAGCTGAGGTCCTCATACTTGGGGAGCAAGTACTTTGCCCACTGAGCCATATCCCCAGCCTCATCTGTTCATTTCTAACATAATGTATCTGATGATTAATAAGGAAATGATCAAAACTTCAGATTTTCTTTTATGACCAAAATAATAACAATTAACAAGCTCAGTGGTACAGATTTAAAAAAAAAAGAAGAAGAAAAAAAAAAGACCCGGATTTTTTTTTTTTTTTTACTTTCAGGGGATAACAAATCTCCTTTGATTAATTCCACATACTTTTAATTTGAGGAAGTTTGGTGTCTGAGGGATTAGTTCCGTTTGCTGGATGGTAAGTGACAGAAAAGACAGAATTCTAATCAACTCTGCCCCAGGCTGGGGTTCCGACACTAATCCTCCAGAGGGTGGTGATCTTTCAGGAAGATTACAGAGGCGACTGCAATATAAACTCAACCAATCCTGTCACCGCCCTTTGAAAAATTAGATGGCATTTTCTAGAAGCTTCTTTCCTCCTGGGGTTCAGCAGGTGCAATGTAGGGAAAAAAATGTTCCTTCCTCGCTCCCTTTCTGGTAATATCCGAGGTTTCCGAGAAGTAGGGACACTATCCACTCACTCACTGCCTGACACCCCATTGGTCACACCGCTTTGTGGGAACTACACTTCCTAAGGCCCAGCAGGCCCCCCTGCGCTCCCCCAACGTCCTGTGGCTGGCTCTCCCTGGGCAGCTCCCTCTCCATTCCTTCATCTCACTTGGTCCAGCTTAACCAGCTCAAATCCTGTTCCCCAGGGAGGGTATGTTCATTCGGATTTTCTTCCCTTCCCCCCCAGAATTATTTCTGTGGGGAAAGTTTCACACGTTAGGATATTCTCGCACGGGTAGAGACTGAAATACGAACTAACTCAGCATCAAACAGTCCTCCTGGGAGGCCGGCGCGCAGTGCGGATTTTTCCCAGCACGGTTTTGGAGGCTGCGCCTCTGCCAGCCATCGAATACGTCTGCAGAGGGCCCAGGACGGCTGGCTGTGTTCTAGCGCCCACTCGATGTCAGTGTTTTCTTCTGGCTGAAATAATAAGAGTGCTGAAAACAAGGCTTTCCCCCTAAAATCAGCCCTGTTCAGAGAATATCTGCTGTCATTGATCCCAAGACATTTCACGCAGAAGAAAATGACGTGGAGTCGGGGCGGGGCTTCATCCACTCGCCCGCCCGGCTGGTGCCCGACTGTTTGCTGAATGCTGTATAGGAAGAAAAGAAACACAGACACAGGAAGGGGCTCCTGGGCTCCAGGGCTGAACTCTGAGGCTAACTGTTGTGGCCCCACCACGGTGTCTTTGTCTTTCTAACGCTTCCCTCTCTAAACATGACCAGCCGTAGGTTGATCTTTCAATAAGTACCATCAGCCGCCTCACCCACCACCACAGTCCGGGGAGAACTGTCAGCTGGATGAGGCACCCGTGCTGTGCTTCTGCCTGGCATGTTTCCCAGGCCCCTTAACTCGCCTTGCAGGTGACAGTGCTCCTCCCAGGCTGAGGACATGCCCCTTGGAGAGCTTGGAGAGCGCTTGTTGGGAGCGACAGCATTGTTTCATGAAATATTTCAGAGAGGGCGGTGAGAGCGTGAGGGAGTGAGAGTGTTCAGAACGCATCATGTACCACGTCACAACTTGTCAAAGACTAAGTTTAGTTCATTCGAAAAAGCATTTTTAGAAAAATACCAATTCTCTATGAAGGAGAAAAGGGTGAAGGGCCTAAGGGTGAACTCACGTTACCGCCACCGCAAGTCCGCAGCGCTGCCTCTGACCGAAGCCCCTCCTGTACCCGAGACAGCCCAGCTGTCTGGCGAGCTCTCGTAGGCCCCTATTTCTCTTCTTCAACTTGGGGCAGTAACCGTGTACAAAGAACACAGCACTGTCACGTCTGCCCTGCCCACTACACTCAGACGCATCCTTTCCCTCAGAAAGGAGCAGCAGCTGTGCCAAGTGTTGAGGGGGGTTCCACGTCCAAACATTGACATTCTCATTCACAAGAGTCTTAACTGGCTGCACCAAGTGTTGGCTCTTCCAATGTAAGAACAGTGTCCTTACATTCATTTATATTCTGTGTGTGTGTGTGTGTGTCTTTCTGTGTGTGTGTGTGTGTGTGTGTGTCTTTCTGTGTGTGTGTGTGTGTCTGTGTGTGTGTGTGTCTCTCTCTCTTTCTCTGTGTGTGTGTGTGTGTGTGTGTGTGTGAGTGTATGTGTATGTGTATGTGCAGGTGCATACACACCTACCTGTGTACATGTGGAAGACAGTGATAAACTTGGATGCCATTCCTTTACCTTCCTTTTTGGAATAAGCTCTCTCTTTGGCCTGGAGTTCTCCAATTAGGCCACACTGGCTGCCTTCCTCTGTCTCCTAGCACCAGGATTGTAAGTGCACATCACCCTGTCTGGCTTTTTCATGTGGGTTCTGGGGATCAAATGCAGATCCTCGAGCTTGCAGGGCAAACGTTTTGCCAACTGAACCATCTCTGTGCCCAGATGATGCCCTTATTATAAGGTAATAACAAGGAGATGAAAGGCAGCGTAGAGCAAAGATACTTAAACTGATGAGCATGGGCAGTGGGCCCTGCAGGTGGCCACTGTTTCTCACCAGCTGTGGTGGTTTGAATGAAATGGCCCTCATAGGGAGTGGCACTACTTGAAATGATTAGGGTATGTGTCCTTGTTGGAGGAGGTGTGTGGTCTTGTTGGAGGAAGTGTGCCTCTTGGCTGGGCTTTGGGGTTTCAGAAACCCAAGCCAGGCTCAATGTCTCTCTCTTTCTGCTGCCTGTGCATCTGGATGTAGAACTCTCAGCTCCTTCTCCAGCACCGTGTCTGCCTGCATGCCTCCAGGCTTCCCACCATGGTAAAGGACTAACCCTCTGAAACTGTAAGGGTGAAGGCAATACAGACTCCATCTTAGGGTAGGGCCACCATCTTAGACCACCTGCTGTACTCAGTTCCAGGAAGGACCTCAGGAATGTGCCACGACAACTCATATCAACAGATACAGGGCAGTATGCTCCTGCAGACATTCTGTCTGCGGTTTATGGCCCTTGAAGATATCCAGTTAATCCTGCTGCGCAGCCCAGATAATCCTCCTCAGCAAATTGTGGTTCCCCACTAAAAGTCTAACCCAATAGTTTCAAATTTGGTTTTGTGCCAAAAGTCTAGACCAATAGTTTCAAAAAAAAATCACCTTGCCCTGTATCCCTTCTACACAATCCCATGATGCCAAAGCACGTAATTCCCGGCTTGCGGTTTTTCCCTATAAAAACTCTCTACCCCTGAGCCCACTGCCACCACTGCATTTCCCTCCATCTGCCTGGGGGCGGCCCAGATTCGAACCTGACAATCAAAGGACCCTTATGTGCTTGCATTGGAAATGTGCTCCTTAGTGGTCTCTGGGGGTTTCTGGAAAATGGGTACAACATAAGCCAGCCCCTATTACATGCTTTCCTTTAAAAGGGTTGCCATGGCCATGGTGTCTCTTCACAGCAAATAGAACAAGGACTCACAACAGCCACATCACAATGGTGAGCACCCTGAGTCACAGTTAGTTGACAAATGACCAGAGCCAAAGCAGACTCTAAGTAGAAAGAAAAGCCTGGAAGGTGAGCAAGCCGTCGTGAAGTGGCAGTTCTTCCTGATGGCACTGTGAGTGACCGTCGGCCACAGAGCAGGGACAAGCACTGTCTTACCCATGCCCCATGTTAACTGAGAGAGACCCAACATACTGTCACCAGGTTTCTCCCAGAGCTACCAATGGGAGGCTGGAAGACAGCAGGACCAGCTCATCCCACGTGACATTTAAAGTCAACAAACATCTGAGAAAGGGTGAGGGCAGGTCCCACGCGTGTCACGAGCAAAGATCTGTTACCAGATCCACCAGCGCGTGGCTGCCGAGGCACTCCCCAGCCTGCTTTAATTAGGCATTTCACTTACAAATGAATGAATGAATGAATGAACGAGAGAGCCGCACCTGAAGTATTTTACTCTCGAGGTCTCTTTAAGGCTTTAAGTAGATTTAAAACAACAGCTACAACAAAAACACTGACATTACACTCTGATCAGATGCTGTCACTGGGAACGTCACACCAAAGCACAGACCCAGAAATGACAGATCTCTTTTATGCCCTGAGCACCCTCAAGACAGAGGGTCCCTCAAGAAGATTCAGAGGAGGAGCCTGAAAGCCTGAGCAGGGGCCTGTGGGCGTGGCTTCTTCCTCTGCATTAGACAATGGGAGTGGCCTAAGATGGCGGTCCTCTCCCACCTAGCCTCGCTCTGACTTACCCACTTTATATTCCCCAATGACGCCTATCCAATCACCTCCAGCTGTATTAAACTGGTGACAGGGGGTGGGACTGTAACTCAGTGGACGGAACTCTTTCCAAGCATGTGTCAGGCCCAGGATCCCATTCTCCACACCACAAGAAACAAAAATGGAGACGGACAGACCCATGAGCCCAAACTGGGTTATTGCATTCTCCAAAATTAAAGCTGACTGTAACCTAAGTAACATCTCAAAAATATATTAAAAAAAAAAAAAGGAAGCAAGATGGGGGGAAATCCATGTCATCCTCAGCTGCATAGCAAGCTTGACATCCATCAAGGTTATTGAGATCCTATGTTAAGGAACTGCAGAGTTTGAGGGAGGCTAAGACCACACAAAACCGAGTTTGAGGGAGGCTAAGACCACACAAAACCGAGTTTGAGGGAGGCTAAGAACACACAAAACCCCTTGATCAGGGAAGCCTTGTGTCTCTGCACACTGCTGGGAGAAAAGGTCTGTAAAGACGGTGCGTGGATCCTGCTCCCTTGAGCGGTGCCTCTGGCCTCTTATTAGACTCACTGACATCTCAAGAGAAAGAATCTAGGCTGGTGAGCCCAGAGGGACGGGCTGGCTTTGGAATGTCAGATTGGGTCGATCATGCAGTTCTGCTAGGGGAATTTCGCCCCTGAGGAACTTCTGATAGTTCTGAAGAAGCCCAGGAGTAATGAAAGCAGACAGGACACAACCAGGAGGAGGACTTCTGCCCTGCAAGTGGCACCAGGCACCCTAAGAGAGGCCCGTGGCAGCCTCCACAAGCCAGGGAAGCTGCAGTGAGAAAAGAACGTGACAGTCCCTACCGCCCAAGTGTGAGCATTGGACGTGTCAGTCCCTACCGCCCAAGTGTGAACAATGAGTGCCGGAATGTTATCAGGATAGAGTGTGGCGGCTCACCGGAAAGAGTGCTGGAGCCTTATCAGTATAGCTCCCTGGAATGAAGGATTGTGGGGTAGGGCAAAGGGTGGGAGGGCCTCCAGTCCTGCCTGCGGTAGTAAGGCATGACACTGCTTTCTTCTCTGCCTCACTGGACATATGGATTGGACACCTCCTAACTTAGCTACCCGGCTTGCCTTAGTTCTTTATGTTGCTCCTTGTGGGGGAGGGGTATATTGCTCCTGGGGGGGGAGGTATGTTGCTCCTGGAGGGGGATGTTGCTCCTTGGGGAGAGGGGTAAGTTGCTTCGGGGGGGGGGGGGTCAGGTGTTGCTCTTTGGGGGGGGCTATGTTGCTCCAGGCAGGGAGGGGTAAATTGCTTCTGAAGGGGGCAGGTGTTGCTCTTTGGGGGGGGAGCTATGTTGCTCCAGGCAGGGAGGGGTATGTTGCTGCTTGGGGGGAACACTGAGGGGCAGCAGCTCACACTCACACAACTCTGGCTTTCAAAGTGAGGCGATTGCTGGAGTTTCCATGGACGGAGCCTCAAGGCATCCAAGGGTGTGGAGAGACAGAGGGACAGGGAACAGACTCCAGTGTTGTAACTTGGGGTAGCTGGTGTTCGCATGGCTCCTTGATGGGTTATTCTAACTCTCTGCACGCTTACCTCTTACATTCCAGCACAATTTCCTCCTGGCCCTTGGTGACGACCAAAGCTAACCCTTTTCTACAGCTGGGAGAGGTGTGAGTGAGGCAGGGGAGTGAAGACTCCAAGTCCTACCGCTCAGAACTCAGGCCTCTGCTCCACTTCCTAGGGATGTGATTTGTGGAAAGTAATACTGCCTCTGCACCCCGATTTCCTTATCTGGGAAGTGGGGTGGTGGTAGCAACACATACTCCCTAGGATCTTGTGTGGACTAGATTGGCCTGGGTGCTGTTCGCTTTCTTTTCCATTTCCTAAGGGAAAAAAAAAATCACTAAATATAATGGACTTTTCATACCTCCGCTACTGTAGTCCTAACCCAAAACCTATGAAGAACACCTGCCAATATGACCATCACCCAGAGGAGAGTGAAGCTCAGGTAAGTTCATTAAACCCTTGAGACCTCCCAGTTAGTAAGTGGTAGTGTCAAGATTTGAACTCTGGCCATGGGTCTCCAAGGCCATATTCTTGGCCATTCATTTCTGTGGTATCCAAAGCCTAGCCATGAGAATACCATGCTCATTTTAGGGACTATCGCTAAGCCACTGGCAAGGATAACCACACCCTACCATGCCCCATGAGAAGTTCTTTCTTCACCCCTAACCCACTGCAGACACACGTACACTCATACAGATCTTTTCTAAAGCAAGCCCTGCTAGAGTGTCATGCCATGTGACACTTTTATTTGATGCCAGGCTGCCATCATAATTTGCTATGCATAGAGGATGGCTGTACTTCTGACCTCCTGCTCCCCCTCTCCAAATGCTGAGATTACAGGCATGCACCACCATGCCCAGTTTGCGTGGTCCTGGGGATCCAGCCCAGGGTTTCATGGGTGCTAGGCGAGCATCCCACCAAGTGCGTCACATCCCTAGTCCTCACGTTGCAATCTTTGACTTATAATGCTGAAGCTACCAGATGGTTGAACATCACCAACAGGACCTGACCTAGTTCCCAAGGCCCCAGCCACATGACTTTTCACCCCACAGTAGCACCAAAAGAGGTAAATTCAGGAGCTAGCAGCACGGATCTGTTAGATATCGGCTCTTTGTTAAATAACGATTCAAAACTGACCGGGGTCACAGCAATACATCTCAAGAGTTCAACAGCTAAAAGCAAAGTAGGTTATCCTGGACACTATGGCAGGAAATTCCATGTAGATAGGTGACCCCCGGTGTGTCCATTGAGGGCTGCTGCCGAGGTCCACCACCCCAGAGATGTGACACAGAGATGATTTAAGTCTTCTTGAATGTTCCTCTTGTAGTTCAATTCATAGCATGGACGTTGGAATGATCTCAGCTGGCAGAAATGGATACAAAGGGAGGTCCCGGCAGTGCTCCTTGTCACATTCAGTAAGGGTCAGCACAATGGAACTGTGCTCACACAAGTCCCAGGCAGGCAATGATGACCGGGAGGGATGCGGCTAACAGAGACTCTAGCTGTGTCTTTCCTAGCCCACGTGCCTCCCACCAGTCCAGTGGCAAATGCCACTTCCATCCCCTTCTGAGCCTGCCTTTCATAGGTCCATTTCCTGAGTCTATCTTTCTGAAAACACTACTTCCAGCCGCCTGCGTGGGTCCTACATGGCCTGGCTCCTTCCTCCTGCGCTACCTCATCTCTAGCTGTCTGGTCACACTGGCTTCTCTCACAGTCCAGCTATTTCCTACCTCAGGGCCTTTGCATTGCCCGTGTGACTTGGCTTCCTGCCTTGCACAATCCTCCCGGCTTTCTTTCCGACCTCAAACGCATCCTTTAGACTCGGCCCCCCGGGATTTCCGAGCTACTACTCATTTCTTAGACACAGTTTGCATTTAACTATTTGTGGCTATTTGAATGATGTCTATTTCCCACACTGAAAGGAAGCTCCATGTCCATGTCTCTTGTCACCCATACCCAGGGCCTCTTCTAGCTTCTGGCACACAGCGGCACTCTCCTACAGTTGAGTCTGTGGATGAGTGGATGAACAGAAGCTGTTGTCACCACACCATGTAATCCAGTGAATGAACTTCATGGTCGTAGGTCAGTCTCGTCAAGGACTGGGAAGTGGTTACCTTGCCCTACTGATGAGTCTCCATGCACTGCGTCCCTCAGATGATCTGTGGGTTGTTTAAAGGCTCTTGAGTCTGAAGCCTTGGCCACAGTAGTGTGAGATTTTCGAGAAGGAAGATGGTGGACTGCTGGGAAGCACAGAGGGAAGCTGGCTTGCCATAGTCAACCACTGACTTCGTTTCCTGCCGTTTCTGGCTTCAGTGGACAGAGCCGTGGTGGCTGACCCCACCGGAGTGGGCTCTTTCAGAGAGAGGCTGGGTGAGCATCCCTAATGTCCATGCTCAAAGCAGAGACGCCGGAGCAAGGCTCAGGAGCTGCTTGCTGCACGTGGAGGGTGTACTGGGGTCCAGCAGCCACGCCCGCAGAAAATTTTGCTCACCAGGGTTTTCGGCTCTCTCTTCCTTTTCTTGAATTCTCCTGCCAAGTATATCGTGTCTTCCTTAAAGTCACAGCAGGGCATACCAGAGAAAATGGTGCTGACTTCAGAAGTCACATATTTTTGTCACCTCCGGCAAGATGTAATTGGGTTCCGTGCTTTTTATCCGATAACTCGGCAATATCTAGCACCCTGGGAAAGCACACACCCCTTCCCTCCAGAATTCACCTTCAGAAAATCATTTACCCTGAAAATTCTCACAGCACATGTAGAGTTATGGGTATAAACAAGACTCGGACATTCAAAACAGGTGAAGGGGGAAGACTCAACTGTCCAACAATGGGCACTGGTTAGGCGATTCTAGATAAGGGAATCCTATTTGTTATAGTCATTCAATGCAGTGTTTCAAAGTTAGTTAAAGAATAGATTTTATATGACATTATGAGATACCCATGATATAATATTATGTGGAAAATACAGCAAGATTCACAATATTGAGTATTTTTAAGTGGATATATTTTATAGTGATATATATAAATATTTATCGATAACCATGGGTATTACTGAAACTTTCAATTTCTATATTATATGCTAGTATCTATTATTTATACATTAGGAGTATATTTTATTTACATACATAACATTTTACATTTAAAAACAAAGGTATAGCTTTATTTCTTTTCAAAATATAATATTGCTATTACCTTGATCAAATACCAGAATTACAAAGAATGCAGCTATCTGTACTTCCTAGAAAGCTGGTCACGTTGGACCTTCAGCAGCCTGCCTCCAAGATGACCTTCTAGACTTATTCCCTCCTGGTATTCATATCCTGTGTGATCAACAGAAGGGACAGAAATGGGGATGTGTTGCTTCTAAAATTAGGCTGTAGATGTCTCTCGTCTTGCTCTCTAGATCAGTGGCGCTCCGGCAAGCCTGTCAAGAGAGGTCTTTAGAGAAGTCCTTGTAAGGAACTGAGGTCTCCTGCCAACAGCCCCACAAACAAGCTTGGAACTGGATTTGCAGCTGCAGTCTGGACTCAGAGGCTTCGGCTTCAGCTCAGATCACAATGCAGCTTCGTGACGGACCACCCTCCAAAACACGCACAAGGCCTGTCAGGTCCACAGGAAACCCCAATTCCCCAAACCCCAAAGGGCAGTCCATATATCCAGAAATGAGCTTACGTTGGACTATAGGAGAATCTCTATAGAAATAGTTACATAGCTAGATAAAAACCAGCATGCCTCAGAAACTTGTAATATCTGGTTCCATCTGTCAAAAGGAGTCATTTCCCTTACCTCTGGCAGAAGGGACGTATGGCTTTCCACTGACATACATCTGTGGCTGTAGATGAAGCCCGTGCTGGCCTCCAGGCTTCCTCAGTTGCTACTCATGAGCACTTGTTACGCATTTCAAAGACGCCACAGCAGTCTCCTGTCCCTTCCCTCCCTGCAACTACTCACCCCCCTTATAACCTGCTACTCTGTACTATTCCAGCACTTACTCTCTCTTCTTGTAAACTCTCACTATGCTCTATTCTCCCCGCTTCCTACCCTGCTGTCTCCGCCATTCTCTCCCGCTCTCCCGCTTCTTTAGCCCTGGCCATGTCCAGTCGGCGGGCCATATTCAGGCTGCTTCTTTCTCTCTCTGATCTAGACTCCTCCAGGTGCTTCTGACTGCTCTCTCTCTCTCTCTCTCTCTCTCTCTCTCATATCTACGATAAAAATCTTCATCATATCATGGCGCAATCGTGTGGGCAGTTTCTTTCTGTCAGCCCTTCACACACACTGACGTGCAGTAAATTCTAGATGGCAAGTGTTCTCCGGTTTTCCACACTGCACTTGGACCTAGCCAGCTCAAAGTTTTCAAGCCTGTTCCCAAGTTGTGGATCCCTTCTCCACATTCTAAACTAGTCTCACATCACTCGTGTGCTGACTCCACGTGGGTAAAGACCACACACTAGACTTAGTTCAAGGCATTTTGTCCCGCCCTCAGGGTGTTCTGCCTCCTCAGGATGAGAGGCAGGAAGTGAGTCGGAGGAAGGTCACAGGGATCACAGGAGCCGGGGACTGGTGTGTTCCCGAGCCTTCAGATTCAAGTCCTGCACTCTAAAAAGACTTCTTCTGCCTTTTCTACTTGACCCAACTCACTGTTCCATTATTGAGCCAGACAATGGCTCAAATTAGATATCATAGGAGCACACCCTAACAAAGAGCATGCTGGGAAAACTGCCTATTGTTCTCCTGCTAAGCGGGATCTCTAGGAGTGAAGAAATGGGTTCCTTGTGTATGGAGGCTTAATTTCCCTTAATGCCCCGGAGGCAAAGGGGATGGAGGCTGCATGTTACAGAATTCCTTGCTGCCATTATTGCTAGTGTGCTCCCATTCACGATCCCTGTTTTCCATGGTTTCAACCCAGCCAAGAGAATTCGTCCCAACGCAGCTAAGATGCCTCTTCTTTTCTGTTTAAAATAGTTGGTATGCGTCTCGTCGTCGTTATTGTATACGTGAGAAAATGTGGTGTGAATCAGAACCTCTAAACTCGATGAGAGGTCAGAGAAGCATGGCAGCATACGCACTGAGGGACAGTCTCCTCCACGGGCCCAAGACCTGGCAGCAGTTGCCAGCTTGAATCCAATCCAGGAGCTGCCATCCCTGTGCCTCCAGCTTGGCTTCAGAATGAAGGCACGGAGTCTATGTAAAGGATTGTCCAGCGGGCTGTGAGTAAAACACAGTCTACACATACAGGTTCTATTTTCATGGATGTACAAAGATGGCAGTGATGGGCTGGATGCAAATTCACTTAAAACATTTTTCAGTAAATTGTTTCCCAAATAAGAGACAGTAAAAGTTCATCTCCAGTGACTGGGGAGATGTTCATTCAGTCAAGTGCTGGTCACCCAAGTATGAGGACATAGTTGTACTCCCAGTATCCATATTAAAGAAAATGAAAGAAAAGAAAGAAAGAAAGAAAGAAAGAAAGAAAGAAAGAAAGAAGAAAGAAAGAAAGAAAGAAAGAAAAGGAAGGAAGGAAGGAAGGAAAGGAAAGAAAGAGAGAAAGGAAGGAAGGAAGGAAGGAAGGAAGGAAGGAAGGAAGGAAGGAAGGAAGGAAGGAAGGCTAGGAGAGGCCTGTTACTGGGGAGTGGAGACAGGAGGGTCCCTGGGGATTGCTGACCACCAGCTGGTCTAGCCGAATTGGCCAGCTCCAGGCTCAGTGCCAGAGTGACAGTGACTAAGAAAGACACCAGCTGTCTGCTTCTGGCGTCCACACACCTGTACACATGTGACCAGCTGTCTATTTCTGTCGTCCACACACCTGTACACATGTGACCAGCTATCTACTTCTGGTGTCCACACACCTGGACACATGTGACCAGCTGTCTGCTTCTGTCATCCACACACCTGGACACATGTGACCAGCTGTCTGCTTCTGGTGTCCACACACCTGTACACATGTGACCAGCTATCTACTTCTGGCGTCCACACACCTGTACACATGTGACCAGCTATCTACTTCTGGTGTCCACACACCTGTACACATGTGTACACACAGAAGCTTGTCTCCTACCAGTTACTGCACTGAGATTTGAGAAGTTGTGTGGAGAAAGGAAGATTTTTTTTTTCCAATGTGAAATGTTAGGAGCTACTGTTCCACTGATGCTACCCAGTGAGACTGAAAGGCAGTCCTGCCCCACGCACCCACCCTCCAACAGGAAAATCCAGGACACTGGTTAAACCAAGTAATGACTTAACCAGGAATTTACATTTAGAGAGCATGTTTTAACTGACAAGTAAACTCAAACATGATGGAGCATGATGCAGAAACTAGCCTATAATGTTCTAACTCCTAGGAGGTCAAAAAATAATACGAAAGAATAAAATCAAAACAGGAAATCGGAGGAAAGGCAGGGGGGGGGGGTCCTGAAAGCCAGGTGGTAGGAAAGAAGTAGCAATCCTTGCCTCACAGCAATGACCCTCTCTGAGCTTGCTGGCTTCAAACCGTGGAGGAAAATGCTGCCGGTCCAGGGTGTCTGTTGTATTTGATGGCACCCTGCCAAGGAAAACCTCTCCTGTTCATGGCAGACCTAACCCCCGTGGCATTTTGATCCCATTCTTCATGAACCTACCCAGTATTCAAACTGAAGAAGCAAAGACATCCAGCTGTTCTAAGGGCATCTTTGTTTTTAACTGATGCATAATAAGGTAAGCGTTAATATATAGACAAACAACACTATGAACTGAGCAGGATGTATTTATATACTTAGGAATACACACACACACACACACACACACACACACACACACACACACATAAAACAAACAAACAAAAACTAAAAGGCCATGATTTGAAAGAGAACAGGGTAGGGCAGATGAGAGGAGTTGGAGGGAGGAAAAGGAAAAGAGGAATGATGTGATTATATTATAATCTTAAAATTATATTTTACAAAAGGTAAGAGTTAAATGCATTCATGGGCTACCATGTGATTTTTTTAATCTGTTCATCCAAAGTTGTATTCAGGAAAAATTCAGCTGAATCAGGTAGGAGAAGTGTCCGGATGGAAACTGTACCACAGTTTTAGCCACAGTAACTACTAGTTATTGTTTTTCAGTGGTTGACTTTGGTTTTCACTGATGTGGTAAACAACCAGAAAGCACAAACCTCCAAAACCAAAAACTACAGCTGTCTCAAAGACAACTTAAATCTTCTACAAACAAACTCTTTCAGAAAATATTCCTGACTCCCCAGTGTCTGAGAAGCAAGCCTAGAGCTTCTTAAGGGCTGGGGCCACCGCAGAATGTAAATAATTATTTGAGACTGTCTTAGAGACTTTTCCATTACTGTGGTAAGACACCATGATCAGGGAAAGCTACAGAAGAAAACATTTATTTGGGACTTAACAGGCCTATGGATTGCAGTCCATGACCATCATGACAGGTAGGCAGGTAGGCATGGTGTTGGATCAGTAGCTGAGACTTCACATCTTGAGACACAATCACAAGACAGCCAGACAGCCAGACAGACACACACACACACACACACACACACACACACACACAGAGAGAGAGAGAGAGAGAGAGAGAGAGAGAGAGAGAGAGAGAGAGAGAGAGAACTGGGCCTGGCATAGGCTTTTGAAACTTCAAAGCCCACACTCCCAGTGACATACTTCTTCCAACAAGGCCACACCTCCTAATCCTTCCCAAACAGTTCCACCAATCGGGGACCAAGTATTCAAATACATGAGCCTATGGGGATTATTCTCATTCAAACCCCCACAGAGACCCACTCCTAGTTCCTGGCTAAGAGGATGACTCAGAGGCAGAGAAGCAGAGGGCCATCAATTCAGACAGCACAGAGAGCACGACCCAATCAATCTCCTACAGCTCCTCCCATTCATAGAGCAAGACATTTATGGGACAAATACTAAGACAACTAAGCAGCTCCAGAGAGGCCAGAGCTAAGAGACAGCATGGTTCTCTTCTTCTCAGTGTAAGCTCTCTGATTAGGATTTGGGTGAAAGCTACTATGTCCCTACCTGGGTTCTTCCCAAAGCACAGACTTGAGAGTAGTTATCACTAGCTAACCTTGTGGGCACACAAGAAAAAGTGCTGTGTAGGTCCACTAAAGAGGGTGACATCATCTCAGGATTTACTGTACATATCCATGATTCTCAAATAACAATCTGTTAGAGAAAGGGATCTGAACAATGGACCTGAAAACCTTCTCAAGAGATGGAAAGTCTTGATGCTCCATGGAATGTGACCATGTGGGACCCAGGGATCAAACTCAGGTCCTCAAGGTCGGCAAGTGCCTTTACCCACTGAGCCGTCCTGTGTGTCCTCCACTGTCCTACTTTGCTTCAGTTGCTGTGACAGACCAAACCGACCTGGGGAGGAAAGGGCTTATGTCATCTTGTAGCTTCAGTTCAACATGAAGGAAAGTCGGGGCAGGAACTCAAGCAGGGCAGGAACCTGGAGGCAGGAGCTGATGCAGAGGCCATGGAGGAACACTGCTTACTGGCTTGATTCCCATAGCTGGTCAATTTTCTTTTATATATGACCCAGGATCACCTGCCGGGGTGGCACCACCCACAGCAGGCTGGGCCTTCCCACGGTAATCAAGAAAATGTCCCACAGAATTACAGATGGAGGCATGTGCTCAGCTGAGATTCCTCGCAACAGAAGACCCTAGTTTGTATCGAGTTGACAAAAAACTAATGAACACATCCACATTTTTTGGAGACAGCGTCTCACACTGAACCTGAGTTCATTAATAAGGCTAGCACGGCTGGCCAGCAAGGCCCAGGGACCCTCCTGTCTCTGCCTCCCCAGGATTGGGATTACGGGTGTGTGCCGCTAGGCCTGGCTTTTTAGGTGGGTGCCGGGAGCCTGGGTTTAGGTCCTCAGACTTTCACAAGTGCTTTACCCACTGAGCCATCTCCCCAGTCCACATTGTGCTGGTCTTGACACGGTTACGTCCAAGTACATTCTTTCAGAGGGCTGCATAATATTCGAGTAGCTGGGTGTGTGCAGCTTGTGTCTTGTTTCAGTGTTACTAGTTCTACTACAAACAGTGCTTTTTACCATTGCTTCCTGAGGGCAATTCTTCATGAGGGCTTGAAGAAAGGGAGCAGCCCTAGGTGATACAAATGAATAGGTCCTTTCAATAAAGGTGTTTTCCTCAAGGTCCTTTAGTGTGGATTTTATTTCTATTTTCACTTTGCTGGATTAACAGGTACAGAATTATATTTCATTATTGCTTTAATTTGCACTTACTTAATTACTGGTCAGGCCAATGAGTTGCTCACGTGTTGACTCATTTTCTCATTTATCAGTTAACTTTTATCAAGCCGCTTCCAGGCAGGCGTGGAGGCCAGGCCCAGGTCAGCCACTGTCCCTTCGCTCGGGAACCTATTCTACGCATGATATTGCTTCTCCACAAACTGTCTGTTCAATTTTAACTGTGTACTCGTGAAAAGCGTCTGTCATCTTTTTAACTTCGAATAAACACTTTCTGTAAATTTAGACAGGGAGTCTATCAAAAAGACGTTTATTGATTTAGTATGTGTGTATGTGGAGATCCGGGGACAACCTGTGGTAGCTGGCTCTCTCCTTCTCCCACGTGGATTCTGATGACTAAGCTAAGGTGTTGGGCTTGGTGGAAAATGCCTTTACCCACCGAGCCATCTTGCCAACTCTAGACAAAAAGACTGTCTTTCATGTTGCCAATATCATTTCTTTTCTTACTTTTGATGGTTGGGCTAAAATAACTTCAACTTTATATAGTCTGAAGAGCCATACCCAAAATGAAAATATTTTAAAGATAGCTGGATAAGTGTTAATGTGTAGTGTGATAAACCCAAAGTATTTGGCTAAAAGATGTTTAGCACTCCTTTTATTGGCTAAGTCAGCTACACCATCACACACACACACACACACACACACACACACACACACACACACACGCGATGAACTGCAGCAGAAATGACGGGCCAGCATACTGTAGGTCTTTTCAAGTCCTTGGCTCAGTTTCCTCAAACTGCTGTCATGAGCCTGGGGAATGTAGATCGGTCGGCAGGGTGCTTGCCTACCATGCACAAAGCCCTGAGTTCCGTTCCCAGGCACAGCACAAATGGGTTATGGGGACACAGTGGAGAGGTAGACACAAGGTCATTCTCAGTTTACATAGGGAGGCTAGCCTAGGCCACATGACGCCCCCTCATAAAACAAACAAGCCAAAAGTCAAATGTCTGCAGCGATCGTCACTGACGCTGGAGTTGTCAGGCTAAGTGACGTCCTGGCCAGACCGCATAAGAGTGACACCAGAGACTTCCTTTTGCACGGACAGTCTTGAAACTCTAGTGTCTGTTGCAGCGGTGCGCACCACAGAGCTCCCAGAATCGTGCACATCTGGATGCCAGGACCTCCCAGCAGGCCTTTGCTTCACTGGGTCTTCCTCTGACCCTGCAAAACAGCAGCATGGGGCCACCTGGTCCGCTGCTTGTTCTCCTCTCCTCATGGCTCCTAGGCAGAGACAGGTAACAGATGTACCTCCGATGTTGCCCTTGGACACTGGGTGGCTGCTGCCATCCACATCTGTTTTGGCACTCTTTCCAGGTCCACTACCACCTCCTGGCCACCAACGGGCCACATCATTAGGTGCTTTTAATCTTAGTGAAGAGATGGAGTCTTTTTACCAACTGGTGAGAGCTTATTTCAGTATATCAACATGGGCACTCCCCTGGTATATAGGCCTCTGGGTACTCCCAAACAAATACTTTAATTATACAATAATGCAGAAAAGTCGTTCCTGGGGTTTATCAGGCTTAGACAACAGGTCCTATGCATTTTCAAGCAGTGGAGATAGTTTACACGGCAGCATGTGGGAATGCGGAGGTTATCAAGGTCTATATTTGAGCTTTGCATGCACTGACTATCTAACCCACACAAATGAACCCGAGTCATACAGGACAGCATTTAAATGCCAGTGGGCCCAATTACCCCATCGTTCTTGTTCAGTCATGAAAATGGTGTTACTCTTACTGGCAATTAGACAGTAGATCCCAAGGCTTTAAAATTTTTTTTTTAATATTACATTAATTAATTTAGTTACATGTGTGTGTTCGCACATGTGTGCCTGCACGTGTGTGCCTGCACATGTGTGTGTGTGTGTGTGTGTGTGTGTGTGTGTTTTAGTTATATGTGTTATATGTGTTGGCATGTATTTGCCACAGTGTACAGGTGGAGGTCAGAGGACAACTCATGAACATTGACTCTCTCCACCATGTGGGGCTTGGGGATTGAACTCAGGGCATCAGGCTTGGAAGCAAGTGCCTTTACCCACTGAGCCATTTTGCAGGCTCTTAAAGTGCTTTAAGACCATGGTTGTCACTTCAGACTCCTGGACATTGGAAAGAAGAACATTCTCTCTGTTCTGCCCCCAGACTCATCAGGATCTTCTTACAGAAAACAAAGGAAAGGATTTCTCTCTGTGAGTAAAGCTTTTAAGTCTGCGAAGACAATTTTTTTTCAAACCTCAGAAATAGGAAGACAACTGTATAAGCTCATCTGATGTGACTCACTGCTTTGTAGGACACTTTCCGACTTAATATATATTAGAGCCATGACTCCAGAAAGTTAGGAGTCTCCTTACAGATTGGTAAACTGTCAGTTAGTTCTGTCTAGAAGAGGCGCAAATTATCTGAATAAGGACATTACCCAAAAGGTCACATCTTTCCTACTCTGGAGGACACTAACTGGTTCTTACATAACATGGCAACCATACTCCAGCATTCTTCCTGTTCCTCAGGGCATTTGTACTTTAGGCTTCTTTAAACCAGGCTTTGTATTGACTTGTCCTCTAATGTGTTAACTAAATTTTTGCCTTGTTCCTGTTATGTATCTGTGACATTCGTGCTTTGACATTGTAACATAATGGGCTCTGATAGAGATTTGCAAAGTTATCATCAAAAGCAGACAATGGCCTCCAGACAGGGCAGTGAGTTGACTGAATTAATTCCATCACAAGTTGATGAGAAAGAGGAACTTGGAAGCTTCAAGCAAACATCAAATGTTGGGTGCCATCAAGACAACTCGGTGGGTAGAATCATTTGCCATAAAAGTCGATGACTTGGTTTTGACCCATGGAACCCTTGGTGGAAGGAGAGAATTGACTCTCAAAAGCTTAATTTAGTTTTTCATGGTCAACATATAAATCAGCAGTGTCATGTGGTCTTATGTTCTGGTGCTTTGTGGGACCTGATGGCATCTGTCTGTGTCATATTGAAATTATCTCAGCTTGTTTTTTGGGGAGCAGAGGAGGGAAGGGGTTGAGACAGGGTTTGTCCATGTAGCTTTGGTGCCTGTCCTGGATCTCTCTCTGTAGACTAGGCTGGCCTCGAACTCACAGAGATCCACCTGGCTCTGCCTCCTGAGTGCTGGGATTAAAGGCATGCACCACTACCACCTGGCTCATCTCTGCTTGTTTTAACAGGTTATCTATAAGGGCTTGTAGGCTGTGGTCTGCCTCAAACTATGTGACTCTTATAAGAGAAACCATAGTGAACAATCCATGGTGAGGATATGACTTTATTTGTCCATTTAAAAAAAGATTTTATTTGTGAGTGTGTATGTATGTGTGTCTGTGTGTCTGTGCAATTGTGTACAGGTGCCTACAAGGGGCATTCATCTCCTGTGGGCTACCTGCTGTGGGTTCTGGGAACTAAATGCCAATTCTCTGTATGAGCAGAAACACTCTTAACTGCTGAGCCATCTCTCCAGTCCTATGTGTCTGTTTTTCATTTCCAGTGCTGTGCAGTCTGGTGCTATTATAAAAATCGAATAATTACAATTTCTAGAAAAATGAAACAAAAACTTCATTGAAAGTGTACTCATTTTTTAAAAATTATTAGATCTAAAGAGTCCAAATTGCTCTATGAAACAGAAGCTTTTTCAGCTAATATAAAAAGCTCCTAAGTACTCACTCTCCATTAATATATTACCTTAGGTGGAGGAAGGATGCTGCATCCAGAACTTGCCAGAAACGCAAAACCTCTGGCCCTATCCCAGACCCACTGAAGCGCAATTTCTGATATGGGACCTAGCACCAGGACTTGAGTGATTCGGCTGCACGCTAAATTTTAAGATTCACTGATGGAGGAGGACTATAAAGCAGAAGTCACAATATTAGATGTCAAAGGGCCAGGTCTGTACAGAAACACAAACCTGAGAAGATGAGTGGCAGATATCCTGGGGAAGGAAAGGATTGCAGGAAGGACGTCCCAACAGAAGCACACACCCACAATCCCCTCATGAAGGTATGCACACACATGAATGCATGCAGTTACACACACTCTATCACACCCCACAAACCCACACATTCTACACAAAGTTTCTACTGGCCAGCATGGAGCCAGGTTTATTATTTTTTCAAATGCAGACAAAATCTTAATGAAACAATGACTTGAGGAAACAATAAATCACTTTCCCTGCCAACTACGAATGCAGCATTGTGTATTAAATCCTAGGTGTGTGAAGGTTTGTTCTTGAGCTCTTTGTTTTGTGTGAGAATCTATGTTCCTATCTGTAACTATCTATGCCACACCATTTTGAATTTTGACATATTAAAATGTACTTTAGTGACTCGTGGGTTTACTCTTCCTTGACTTCCATGGACTGTTTGAAAAATTAATTCTTTTTTTTTGTTTGTTTGTTTTGTTTTGTTTTGTTTTTCGTGGCAGGGTTTCTCTGTGTAGTTTTGGTGCCTGTCCTGGATCTTGCTCTGTAGACCAGGCTGGCCTTGAACTCACAGAGATCTCCCTGGCTCTGCTTCCCGAGTGCTGGGATTAAAGGCATGCGCCACCACCCCTGGCCGAAAAAATAATTCTTGGTCAACCAATTTTTGTTATCATTGGTAAAGTGTCCTTCCTATCAGTATTTCGACGGAAACTGTTAACTTGGTTCATGTTAATTAACTTTGGCGGTGGGATAGAAAGACAAAAATAGGTTCTCAATGGCTGCAAGTTTGGAAGCAAGGTAAGGAGCCTGCTCCTGGGAACTAACTACGACATCTCCTGCTCGGGCCTGCTGAAGAAATTAATAAAATCACCTGGGGGGGTGGCAGGTGCCCCAAAGAGCTACTGCTCCTTCTTGTCTCATTCTCAAACACTGTCCACTCTTTTTCTTCTCTACCTAATTAATAGTTATCTTTATTCAAATGAGGACAGAAATGAAGAACAGAACGTTTGCAAGCAATACGTTTCTCCCTTTGTAGCTGTTTGGCTGTGACAGACAGATTGTAAGTATAGCTGTTGTTTGTTGTTTTTTTAAATCAACATTATTTTGGGGAGAGATGTACTGTGGGTTATATAATTTAGCATATATAACTTCTGATTTCTCAGCTCTTACTAAAATTTTCAATATGTTCAAAAGGAGGATTCATTTTTATAGCTTTTTTGTGTTTGAGGGAAAAATTACTTTTCATAGCCAACTCAAACAAGATAATTGGGGCTGGAGAGATGGCTCAAGGGTTAAGAGCACTCTCTCTTGCAAAGGACCCAGGTTCTATCCCAGCACACACACTTGAAAGCTCCCAACTATTCATAACTCCAGTTCCGGGGGATGCAACACACACTTCTGACTTCTGAGAGCACCAGGCATGCACATGGTGCAGAGATGTACATGTAAGCAAAAAACACTCATACACATGAAATAAATACATCTAAATTTTTTTTTTTTTTTTGGTTTTTTTCGAGGCAGGGTTTCTCTGTGTAAGTTTTGGTGCCTATTATAGATCTTGCTCTATAGACCAGGCTGGCCTTGAATTCACAGAGACCTGAGCGTTGGGATTAAAGGCCTGTGCCACCACCGCCCAGCCACTTAAATTTTTTTAAATCAAGATAATTAATCTGAGCCACAGATGACGGGCTGTCCAGAGTCTGTGACATGGCAGCCAAGAGCTGAAGGACCAGAATGGATTGGGCGGGTCACTTCATCCAAACAATTCCTATCGCAAACTCACTGTTATCAGAGAGGGCTCAGGACCAGAAGTATGTGACCGAGACAGGAGTGCCATTCAAAGGGTAAGTCTCATTCACTGGCATTCGGTGAGCTCTTGAAGGTCTCTTCCACAGTAGAGATGTTTGAAGATAGCTCCACAAAGAACTATCAGCCAGGGAAGTCTGAGCACAGCTCCACTCCCTCCACTCTGCTCCCATCTCCTCCTTCCCTTTAGAATCCTGTCTTTGTGGATCGGTGGGCTGCTTCACGCTATCTATTTTATCTCTGCCGGCTCCTCGTGGTTCTGCAGCTGGAGCATGCAGGGAAGAGTCGACATTGGCCAAGTGCTGTTGTTGACCGCAAAGACAGTAGGGTTGGTGACTTGGTCCGAGCTAGGGGGAGCAGAGACAGGCCTTGTCAGGAAGGCTGCAGACTTAGAGAGCTCGGGGATTTGGCCATGCATGCAGCATTTTGCAGTCAACTCACATCTGACCACTTTTAGTTATTTTTAATTCAGACAAAGAACTTTCCCTGGTCCTTTGTGGCTGCTTTGTTTCTTCCACTGGGCTTGTGCTGGAGCTGTTATTTTAACAACTCTCTCTCTCTCTCTCTCTCTCTCTCTCTCTCTCTCTCTCTCTCTCTCTCTCTCTTCAATGAGAAATCTTTTCAGGCCTTGATTCATGTGTCTTGTATCTTTCACTTTTATTAAATGAGGATGAGGAAGCACATGAGAACATCTTTCCCCCTGGTATGTCTGAGCTGTTCTATTGGACAGTTCTGGATCAGACCTTGGTTAATGTTCCTGAGAGGAGGACTTGGCCAGAGGCCACAGTGTAGTGCAGTAGCTGTGTGGAACCGGAGTGTGAGTCAATGACTATTTAGGGATGGTGGGATATGCGGAAATCCTTCTTGAGTTTTCCCAAATGAACGACCATCTTGCCTGAATTTTTTTTCTATAAATACAATTGCAGATGTTATTTCAATGCCTTGGAAAGTTCATGGTCTTAATAGTGGCTGCACTGGAAATCAGTAATTAGAGTGTCATCTGGCCTTACTTTGCAGAAATTTCAGGGTCTCTTCCACACTGGAGTTTGAAATGTTATCAGATCAGCCTCAGCATCTTCCCCTGGATGCTAATTTACACACATATGCCACATCTTTAATGAATTGTAGGGAGACTTTATATATCAAATTGTTGGCTTTTTAAAAATTATCTATTTCATTGGCTCAAGTATTCCTCCCCATTATTTTAAAGTTAAGAAACTATATATATTTTTTTAAAGTAATAAATGATGTCCCATTCTAGAAATGGGTCAACTTGATCTGGAATTATTTTTCAAAGCTTATTTAAGCCATCTAACTTATTTGGTTCTATAATTAATGAACATGCTTACCTAATTACGGCTAGTCCAGTTACTTCCCCACATAACCATGTAATCCCTTCTGTCTTCCTCCCTTTTTTACTGTTTCTGAAAATACCCTCAATTGTGACATTGCAATTTTCCATGAAATAGCTTTGGTCTCGTGCATTTTATCTCTTTTTTTTCTCATGTAGACTATTATTCAGGTTGTCGGTTTTTGTTGCTGTTGTTATTTCTGATTGGGATTTTTTGTTGTTTCAAATCAGATCGCTTTAAAGTTCATCATTCTTTTTTTTCCTATTCTCTTGTAGATTTGTTCTTTGGAGTCATGGCTTTTAAAAATGAAGTGGACACTTCGGAAAATTCCTCTTGGACTTGCACTTTGGAGGCTGAGGTTTTGTTGCTTGGAGACAACTGTCGGTTTCTGCAGGTGTTTTCATAGCCTCAAGAATGCTGTCTACATTGCTGAGGCCATTTGTGTCTCAGAAGTAACTACATTCCACCTCTAAAGTCCAGTCTTTAGAAATGAACGCACGCACGCACGCACGCACGCACGCACAGCAAGTATAGATGGAGTTGCATGGATAACAAAAGTTCTTCAACAAACGATGGCCCTTATCTGACAGCGGCATGCACCCCGTGGGTCTGCTCGGAAAATGAGCCCCTACCCAATAGATACGGCTCTGCTTCAAGGAGCATCTACACTTAAATATAATAATCCATCTCCTCTATTCAGATAACTTTTAGCAAAACTGTGGCTGATTGACAATAGAAAGCAATGGCATTCCTGCCCACAGGCAGCTCCCAACACCCCCACAAGCACTTGGACATTGGCCTGAGCTCATAGGAGCATAAGCAAACCATAGCAATATATTCCATAATATATGCCTATGAAAATATATTTTAAAATATCAGAAGAAAAATGTGGAATCTGCTTAAATTAATTACTCTGGGTAAGGGAAATGTCCCTAGGCAAGGCAAGAAATGAAGAAGCCACACAAGACAGACGAGTGACTAAAGATGAAAAACATTATAACCCAACCAAAGAGCAATGGTAGTCAGGGAATTAGATAACTGTACTATGCAGAGCAAAGCTTTATCCTCACCCAACTAAAACCTGACACAAATTGAGGGAGGGGCCAAACAGCCTTCTAGAAACATAGGCAAAGAATGAGAAACGGCAGCTCACAGAAGAGGAAATGCAAAAGATCCATTAAAACGTATGAAAATACTCACAGCCACCCCAGATTTCAAGAGGATGCAAATCCTAGAACATCCATTTTCATATCTGTCTGCTGAAGCCACACAGCCCATCATCTGACTCAAATACCTCGCGGTCACCTCCCTGGCACACTTTGTGTGACATCCACTACATGGGTTAGTAGACTATGACCCAGAGACATGTACTGGGGCACCTCACCCTCCAGTGCCACGGTAAAATGGAAGGTTATGCAATATTGTTTTGCAGTGTACCAGGAGTTAGCAAACAACAGAAAACAGCAGCTAAATGCACACATCACCTTAAAAATTTTCAAGTCACCTTGGAAAACCAAAACTTGTCAAATTACAGCCAAAAGCAAAGGCAACACTTCTGGGTGGAGCCATGCGGGTTTCCTCTTCCTCTTTGGCTGGCAGTACCTTTCATTCCCCTTCAGGTTTAAAGCAAATGGCACGGAAATTCAAACCTTGGATAGTAAGATTTTCTCAAGGGAGAGGGGAGAGGGAGGAGGTGTCTCCCTCCTGTAAACCTTGCTCACCCAGGAAACATACATGCTTACTGAACTAGACAAGGTGGGCTCTGCTTACAGTGACTACAGTGCTCAGTGGTCACCCTGCATCACAGCCCTGGGAGAGCTAAATGGGTTGTAAAGGAGGTGATGCTTTCCCAGATGAAGGAAGAGAGTTAGAAAGGAAGAAAGTCTATTTTCAGTCCACCCTGCACCGCTGCCAGAAACCCAAGCTGCCCTCTGACCGCATCGCCGCATCCCTGAATCTCTTTGCTTTCTGATTTGGCTCCTTGTCTTTCTGAGGGCTATGCCGAGAATCTGGACTTGCACCATTCTACCACTGTCAGCTCTTCAGTAAATCAGCCAGCAGAGCTAAGATGCTTGCACGCAGGATAGCCTGTATCTAGTTACCATGGCAGCAGAGCTAAGACACTTGTACACAGGATATCCTGTATCTAGTTAACACTGAGAAGCTAGGTGCTTGGGTAATCAGGGTGGTGCTACTTTTAAAAGGAAAGAAAACAGCAACAACAACAACAGAAGTCAAAATGGCTACAAGTCCTTTATCATCTCAAGTAAACCAAAGCAACACGTCGCCAAGCCCCCGTCTACCAGTGAATACCATTTATTTGCAAGTGACACATTTCTACTACCTACTGCTGGAATGTTCTGTATTGTGCTCCAGACCTGGGAATAGATGCAGCACAAGCAATGAGAAGAAAGAATTCAGTTAATTGCTGTTCCTAAATGCTTTTCCCCAAGCAAAGTTTTTCATTACACACACACACACACACACGCTTCAGGCTGGGGAAAGGACTCAGTAAAATGTTTGTCACAAAGAGCACAGGACCTGAGTTTGGATCCCTAGCATCTGTGTAAAAGCCATGCATGGTGGCTTGTACCTGTAACCCTAGTGCTGAGGACTCAGGGACAGGATGATCTCTAGGGATCACTGGCAAGCTATTCTTGCCTAATCGATAAGTTCCAGGTTTGGAAGAAAGCCTGTGCCAGAAAATAAAGCGGGTAGCAATACAGGAAGACATCCAACATTGACCTCTGGCTTCTACAACAAGTGTCACACATACGAACACACCTCCGCACATACCCCACGTAGCTTTATTGGAATACAACACAAAGTTTCATATCCATCATCATTACATGCCTGGATATTTTCATCACAGCAAAAGCAGAATCCTATTCATTTTCTCCTGCCTCCCACCAGTTCTCAACACCACCAGTCTACTCTGGGGATTGTCCTCTTTTGGATATGTCAGTGAATAAAACCACACAGTGTGTGATTTCTCTCACTTAGCAAAATGTTCTCAAGGTCCATCCATGTTGGAACATGCATCATTGTGTCCCTCCTTCTAACAGATGAATAATCCAGACCACAGTTTTTGCTAGCCATCCATCAGCTGGTGGCCACTAGGTTCTTCCCACCATTTTGCTTGTTTTTAGTAAGCTTAGGAGGCTGGAGGAAGCAGGTTTCAGCTCTGAACTCAAGCAAAACCAGACATTAGTGAATTCAATTACTGCTCTGTCTGCATTTGTGCCCAGTCTTTGTTTACTGTGTTATTCCAAAGGGATGATAATAGAGCTGTCAGCTGTAATGACATGGGATTCTTTAAAAAAAAAAAAAAGTTATACTATTAATGAGAAAAAAAAGAAGGGAAAAGGGCCTAAACCTAACTGAATAATATTCACCAAGAGGCAAACAACATTAACTATAGTAAATACTTAAAAGGAATAAACAGGTCATTGGACAGCATGCCTGCTTCTCAATGGGATTACGCTGGAATAGGGAGGGAATTTGGCTTATCACTGTGATAAAGCAATTTGTGGGTGGACATCATCATTATCTTGATTATGGCTATGGTTTCATACTGTTCACGTTCATCAAATCATACTCTTCAAATGTACCATTTATTGTGTATCAGTTAAATATCAATAAACCTAAGAAGTGATGGTTTTATTAAGTGAGTCCATGGACAAATCTAATTGGAAGTTTCCTGTTGAGCTTTGTTTTTGAGACAGGATCTTACTATGTGATCCAGACCCACTTCTAATTTGAGATTCTCTCCTTTCAGTCTCCCATGTGATGGGATTACAGAAGTGCACTGCCGTACCCCGATCCATTATCACATTACAAACACTCAATGCATGCACCATTTCAGTTATCAGTTTTTCTTTATCAAGATGTTTAATATGGACGCATATCTCCCAAATAGTTCATGACTATTGGATAGAAAGCTAAGTCTTCATTTGGCATACCAAATGTCAATTAATTCTGAAGTAAGTTGAATTATTCTTATGGTGCCCATGAGGAGACTCTGAAGTAGAGTTCAGTAAGTCACCAAGGCTCACAGGCATTATGACATCGAGATCTCTTATTCCATACCTGACATCCATGTTCTTTTTCTGCACCCCACATCTTCCATTGTTCCTGTTACACACTCAACTCTGTCCACCTGAATTTACCAGGTCAGGGAAGCTTCTGGTCCACAGAAGAGGGTTACAGTGCAGAAGAGGATTGATTGCACATGGTTTTCTTCTGACGGTTATTTCCCAGTACCTTTGCTAACTATGAAGTCATATCTAACTCAATGGATTTACTCGTTTTCAGCGATTCAAAGTAGTTCAACTAGATTGATCAAAGTAAGAAATGGTGGTTCCTTAGGCAAAGGAATGAAAATACTTCAACTGATATTAAAAAAAAAACAAGAACAAACAAACACCTGGCCCCTCAGCTCTCTAGCTGGACCTGGTGATTCTTGGGGGTGACACCCATTCCTTTAACTGTGGGAAGCCCCTGACTGTGGGCTACAGAAATTTCTCAGTGGTGCCCAGCTACTTCATGCTGCAAACTCAAACTGTATGTTGAAGTTGCCATCCCAGCTCTGAATAAGACAAGAATGAGGTTGGTTTCCTGTGAAGATCCTGTGACCTCCTCCGAGCCATTGTTCACCCAACAGCTCTGTTCAAATACTGCCATTGTTTTGGGGTCCATTTGAACATGGGCTACAGCCTTGATCAAGTTAAATTAATGGAAGTATGGACGTTTACTAAAACAGTATTTTCTTGGCTGGGAGGGTTACATCAGGGAGAAGTGTGGCCGTTTGTTTCATGCAAGACTTCCCTAGGTGGACCAGGCTGCATATCTTCTGTTTGCTGTCCTCCTGGCTCTGTGCCCCTAGGAAACTAAACTGCACGGACTCCATTGCAGGCAGCCTGGCTCTTTGCCTGCCAGTGGGCTTGGCCAGCAGGGAACATGACCAGACTAGAGGGAAGAAGAGAAGCAATTCAGGCTTTTTGTTTCCTGGGACTTCTGTCTACAGGATCATCATCATATGACCAGACCCCTTTCCTGGTGGCTTCAACTCCACTTTGAAGGTCCTCTTCCTCATCTGTCATTGCTTCAGGGCAAAGGGTGACCAAGACAACCACACCTTCCTTTCCATGTCCCCTAGACTCTGCCCATACCCTTGAAAATCACTCCCTGTATTTATAGTTGCTCTGCTGGAATGAACCAATTTGAGGGTGCCAACTGTTTCCAATTCAGCTGGCATTTTCTGCAGCTTGGAGACCCCACAGTTCACAACACGAACTTATTCTAAGTCCTCACTTTACATGAAATCGCTGACATTCAGGACATCAATACCAGGCACATAGGTGAAGTATGGAGGGGGTGGCACCAGCACAGATCCAGCCTCATGCCCACACACACGTGTGGCTGTTGGGTGGCACGTCCTCACAGACTTCTGATTACAGCAAAGGGGATGGAATATGTTTTCCAGATCTTCCAACGTGAGAAACGCAGAGCATCTTGAGGTGGGTGGGTCACACTTCTTCACATCTGCAGATCACATTTCCACACTGGCTGCAACCTTTCTGTAAACAGTTTCCTATCAGACTGAGGCCATAAGTGACTTGGGAGGAGGTGCTCATTATCAAACCTAAAGGAAATGAATGTGAACTGCAATGGCGCGGCAAAGCTAAGGTGTTGTGGAGGCTCCATCTGTGGTATCTCCTTGGGAGCTACCGTCATGTAGAGGGAAGGATACTAGAAAACTGAAATATGAGTCTTGCATCGTGAATAAATTATAATCTCAAGACTTGGAGCTACTAGCAAGATATTCTCTTAAAAAGAAAAAAAAAAGGTGAATTCTGAGCCTGTCTAAATCCGGAAACAACCAACTCCCAGAATCACCTACACAATATCATTCAAAAAAAAAGACACAACAAAAATAGCTGCCTTAAGCTCTTTCATGATATTTTCTTTAATAAAGCCAAAGTGTTATTTAGTATGAACTGGTAAAGCTCTCTGGATGACAAGCTAGAATGTTGAAGTGTTAATAAGACGGTGTGTGTGTGTGTTTGGTGGGGATGACAGAAGAGGGCAGAGGGGAGAGAGGAGAAACCCACTAGACTAACTCAGGTCTATCCTCGCGTCCATTGTGGGCACAAGCAGAGCTTGAAGGACTCTGAAAGCAAGAAACACGAGGGAACTCTGACAGCTTCCTTAAGACCAGACGGCTCACAAGCCCTCATCTCTTAGTCTCCAAATGAGTGGTAACTTCATTCTTTCAGCTTTTCCTACTTCGATACAACACCCACGCACAGCGCCGTCCGGCGTTTAACGATTTACAAAGCGCTTTCCTGTTGGTTAGCTCAACTGTTGCTCGCAATAGCTCAGATACTGGCAGAGCTACCGCAACCCCAGCTTACAGGTGAGAGAACTAACGCCTGGAGGTGTTGGCCGGAGCGCCTTTAGTAACAGCTTGAATTAAATTAGGAAAAAAGTGGAAATGTGCCCGCTCACACTGACTGGATTCTCAGAGCCCAGTTGTTTCTAGGCACAACTGGAGCTCATTCTTTTACCTGCATGGTCTCTTTACTCTTCCATTCTTTCCGTTTTCCTCTTTTCCCTCGCTCCCTTCTTCCCCCTCCACCTCACCCCTCCCCACCCCCGCTTCCCACTGTGCACTGCGCTTCATCTTCTGAAACACAGCCAGGCACAATTCCTTCTGCCTCGAGGGCAGAAGAGATGGGGCCTTCACCTGCTCGACTTTTGCATGACCCAAAGAACGCTCTGGCCCCTGCTGGTCAAGTGCCAGTTCTCTAAACGAACCCTTGTGATCTAGGGATGAAAACATATGGGCTTATCAGTTTGACTTGAGCCCTCGCTTTGCACCCAGAATTCCCTAAAGAAACAAAATGGGGACAGAACAGCCACTGGGAAAACTGAAAGGAGAGAGTTGGCTACCCCCCCCCCCCCCCGCACCCCAGTCTGCACCGCCTTAAATAACTTGTCAGTGGCAGAATCAGAACGACTGTGTAACCAGGCCTTGAGAATTCACTGTCCCTTTCAGTCAGTCACTTCAGGAACCACTTAAGTGTTGTTAACCTCATCCTCATGGTCGTCAGTGTGCTCTGGTTTAAGGCTGTGTAGTGGTTTGAATACAAATGACTCCCACAGGATCGTATGTTTGAATGCTTAGGGAGTGGCCTTAGGAGGTTTGGCCTTGTTGGAGAAAGTGTGTCACTGGAGGTGGGCTTTGAGGCTTTTAGAAGCTCAAGCCAGGCCCAGAGACTCTCTCTCTCTCTTCCTGTTCTCTGAGAATCCAAATGTAGAAAGAACTCTCAGCTCCTTCTTTGGCACCATGCCACCATGCCCCCCTCCCCAGTGACAATGGACTAAACCTCTAAACTGTAAGCAAGCCCCAATTAAATGTTTTCCTTTAGTCAGGTGGTGGTGGCACAAGCCTTTAATCCCAGCACTCAGGAGGCAGAGCCAGGCGGATCTCTGTGAGTTCGAGGTCAGCCTGGTCTACAGAGTGAGATCCAGGACAGGCACCAAAACTACATGGAGAAACCCTTTCTCAAAAAACTAAGAAAAAAATGTTTTCCTTTATAAGAGTTGCCGTAGTCATGGTGTCTCTCCACAGCAATAGGACCCTGACTAAGACAGGCTGAAACTTGGTGTCTATCCTGACTCTGTCTCCACTGATCGTCTATTTGACCTAATGATCATGGGCAAATGGTCTCACTCTGGGAACCACAGCTTCTCGACCTGTAAAATAAGCAGTTGCTGTGTCACAGCTCACCCAGAGGATACAGGGACATCATGTACTACAGGCGATACAGAGATTACAGAGAACAACACTAAAGACTGTTCCTTGGTTGTCGCCCACACTGACTCTTCCTCTGGTCTCCACGCCCTCAGCCCTCTCCACGCTGGCCCCGGCAATTCTTAAAAGGCACATTTGAAAAAGAAGCCTCAAACAGCATTTCAAAATGAAAAGATTTAGCTTAGAGGAGAAGCTGAGGGACAGATGGCTGTGTACTACTCAACACACCCACCCTCTCGCTACAGAGTGACTAGGACAGGGGAAGCTCGCCAACAGATACCAGGAACTGTTCATTTCAGTCGCCTCCAACGGTGATGCTAGAAGCTGATGGAGGAAAACTCCTTCACCTTTCACTTACATCCATCTCCAACACTTTAATGTTATTAATAAAATGCTAATTAAAAATTTTAAATCATGATTATAACCAAAAAGGAACACAGCACCTACCTAGAGAGTGTTTGAGATATAAAATGCTTCCAGTAAGTTCTTGCTTATTGACCAAACTTGATATTTCTAGTTACCACATACACAGTACAGTAAAACCAAATCCATTAGAATAAAACCCAGTTTTCTTCTCTATGATATCTATTTTTTTCATTATTAACGCTGTGAAAAATGCTCATTTCTACCTGCTGAGGGTAGAGGTTTAAACTTTTACATGTTCCCACATTAAAAGTGACACCTACTCCCTTATTGTTGGAGACAACACCCACACTGGTCACAGGGCATGGAGAAATCAAGTTGGTACTGACCAGGAAGCTTCTCCCTGATGGCAAACGGTCATAGTATTAGAAGACGCTGTGAAGGCTGCTTGGGGGAGGGATTCATCAACAGTCTAACCCACTGTGAACCCTGTGAACTGCAATAATGACCAACCAGTGTGGCAACTGACCACGGATGCAGCGGCGGCACAAACGTTGTAAGTGTCACCAACCACTTCCGATTGGTTTTAAGTCCTGTTGTGCAGGAGGAGACGTATGCCTGGTACTATAAGCCTGGCCAAGAGTCTATGGTTTTGTGAAACTCACAGGCCTCAGGAGTCAACCTACTACTATTATTCTGCAAAATAGTGCACCAAATGGCTCTCTAAGTTTCTATCTCTCTGCTCATAGATCGGTGCGGCCCTCAGACCTCATCACAGAAGTTTGTGCAGTGGACAGTGGCTAACACACAAACTGATCAAACCTCCAACCATGACTGAGACATCCATATCACAGCCCCTCCCCGAGGCTCAGAGACCAAAATGGGAGAGGAGGCAAAAAGATTCTAAGAGGCAGAGGTAGGAGAGGACTAAAGCAAAGCAGTGTCTTCTGGGCATGACGGGGCTGCTGCAGTTGTGAAATCATGGCAGCTGTGACTGCCTGTATTTGACCTGCAGAGATTAAGCCCGTCATGGGAAAGGGAAGGACTAACGGGATTCCACCATGACTGAACTGAATGGCCTCTGGGAGAGGATCAGTTTAGGGTGTGGCTCCTGGTAGGCCCACTGACCACTCTACAGTGAATGGCCCCACACTTAAGAATGTATTCACAGCACGAATCAGAGTCAAGGGTTATTTGAAAAAGAAGAAGAAAAAGAAGGCGTGAATCTGAGGGACTAAGCAGGTGGGGTAGATCTGGGAGGAGTTAAGGGGAGAAATGGGGATAATTATGATCAAGATTCAGTGTATGAAATTGTCAAAGGATTAATATAAATATTTTAAAAATATTGTTATAGTTTTTTTTTTTTTTTAAAGTGAAACCTACCACCTTAACCTCAGTTGTAAAACACAGTGCATGTGGCCACAGTCAACCACATCCCGGCTCCTGTGCACACGCTGCCTTAAGAGGGACGTTGGCCTTCTAGGAACCACACCATGCTCCAGGTTCGAGTTGCGTGTGATATTTTCAAAGAAAATAAAGGTTACACGGCAGCATATGCCAAAGCTAAAGAAGAGATTTAAATAGTATTTCTAAAAAAAAAAAAAAAAAGACGCAATAGCTACACACTTTGGGTGCTGTGCAGAGACCAAATGCTATATTGGTTGCCTAGTTACATCTCTGTAGAAAGGTTAAAATGGTTATCTCTAAATCTGGCAGAAATTTAAAGCCCCAAGATTTCATAATTAAACCCACATTTACTCGTGATCCCTTGAAAGAAGTCCCCATCAATTAATGGCCCTTGGGATGTCTAAGGAGATAGTTTAATAAAAGATACTTCTATATATGAAATATGCTGCCTCGCTCACATTTCATTAAAACTGTCACATCTGGACTTCTTCCACTCTGTCATTTCCAATTGCTGTCTGTACTGCGGGATAGTAAAAGCTAACAACGGTGCTAAGGACGTGTATCCCACGACCGGCAGAGCGAAGCTAAACTCTAAAAAAAGCATTTTATTGTGATAAGCTTTGCCAAGGATAGACCAGTTGATAGCCAGTGACAAAAGGGACACATTTTAACAGCGAACAACTAGCGATCCGCTTTTCCCCTTCAACGCTTCCTCGGTCAGGACCACCATGACTCTGAGGCTCGTATTTCCTCCCAGTAATGGAACAGAACAGACAATCATTGGGGGCCAGGGGTTTAACATGAGTGCATTATACTGGGTACAGACCTTTCCGAGAATTTGAAGGTGGGAGGAATCAGCTTCTTTTCCCTTCTGGAAGTTTAATCAGTTTTTAAAATTAAGGTAAAAGTGTTCACCTTTCATTAAAGCAAACAATGGGGCAGCATTTACTAATAATGCACATGTCACCTTTATCTCCTTCCGGGACGTTTCCCCAGTAGGAAACCCCAGCACAAGGGGCTTGTTTTCTTTTTCTTTCTTTCTTTTTTGGTTTGGGTTTTGGTTTTTTTGAGACAGGGTTTCTCTGTGTAGTCCTGGCTATCCTGGAACTCACTTTGTAGACCAGGTTGGCCTTCGACTCAGAGATCGGCCTGCCTCTCCCTCCCAAGTGCTGGGATTAAAGGCATGTGCCACCACCACCCAGGCATAAGAGTCGTTGATCCCTTATTTGCGTGTTCTCTAATCTCCCTTTTGAAAAGAATAAAAGAATCTGGGCTTAAGAAATTGTATAGTTTCTTATAGAACTTGCTCGTTCACAAAAACACCAGCAGACATTGAAATGAGGGTTTGCTGCTGTTTGGGGATTTGGCTGTTCCCATGCTCGATGCAAACCAGACCTTTCCTGGAGTTCAATGAGTACTCTACCAGTACGATTACGATTCTCTTTGCTTAGTCCTAATGGTTCAGAGAGATCAAAACTCCAAGTAAAAGCCACAGAAGAGCAAAGGGACACCGCCCTGGGACCCTCCGCTTCTCTCCTGTTGGACTTTGCTATGGACAGCTGAGCAGGGGTCATTAGCAGATGCAGCAACATCCAAGTCATTGTCTGCTCAATCCCATCCCTTAGAGCATCCAGACTCTTCCAAACTCTATGCTGTTTATTAGGGGGTAAGGGTCCAGTTTTGTAACACAAAAGGCAGGATGAAAGCTAAGAGGACTCTGTGGCAGATGGGTATTATAACCTCTACACGCTGACATACTGAAGAAGATTCAGGTCCCATGGCTACCTCAGTAACAGTTCTTAAAGCTTCCATTATTGCAGGTGGCACACAGGAAGCGCCAGCGGCCACTGGAGAAGCAACTGGGCAGGAAACCACTTTGAACCAACCTTGTGATTTCCCAAACATTGCCAGTTCTTCTGAATCCTAAGAGTTGTTACTGTGTCAGTCTGCGTGTGTCCAGCCATCCTGACTTGTGGAGTGTCTGTGAAGGACTGTTTCCAAGACCTCTATGGATACCAAAAGCTGTAGCTGTCAAATCCCTTCTGTCAAATGGCATAATATTTACACAAAACCTCTTATGCATCTTCTCTTTAAATCACCTCTAGATTTCTCGTAATGCCTAACACATTGTAAATGCTATGAAAATGCTGTTAGGTTGCATTGTTTGTGGAATGACCAGGAAAAAAGCATGTAGATGCACAGTACAGAATTGAGAGCTTTGTTTTGTTTTTGAAACAGGATCTCACGTATCTCAGGCTGACCTTGAATTCCCTACGTAGTTGAGGATGCTCTTGAACTTCTGATCCTCTTGCCTCCACCTTCCAAGGGCTTCCATTGAAGGGTGTGCTACTACTACATTTGCTTTATGTGATGCTAAAGATCAAACCCAAGGGCTTCGTGCATGTTAGGCAAGCAGTCTACCTACATTGCTCACCACCAGAAGTAATTTTTTAAAAATATTTTTCCAGCCATGGTTGGGTGAATCTGCTGAGGTGGAACCCATGAATACACAGGGTAACAGATGCAGGTTTTCCAAACAGGATAGATCCTCCACCACTTTCAATCCAAACCCCAGAGGCTGTTTTCATTAACCAGTTAAACTAAAGCCTCTGTTCTAAAAATTCATCAGTATGACACCAATGTCCACTGGAGCCATTTTCTTAGCCCTTTAAAATGACCCACTATCCTGATATGCTTAGGACTCTCCAAGTTCTAGTTCTGAAAGTCCTGTATCTTGAGGGGAAAAAAAGAAAGACAGTGTCCCCCACTCTTGGGAAAATCAGAACATTTTGATGCTCTACTGAGAGCCCTAGGTTTAAACTTCAGACTTGGGGTGCTGGAGTATCTAAAGTTGATAGAAGGGAGACCTGCTACAAAAAAAAAATCTTAAGAGCTTAAAATCTCACCAAAATCTTCAAATTCTCACGTTCCTTTCAAGATATCCCTTTAAGCCGGGCGGTGGTGGCACACACCTTTAATCCCAGCACTTGGGAGGCAGCGCCAGGTGAATCTTTGTGAGTTCGAGACCAGCCTGGTCTAAAGAGCGAGATCCAGGAAAGGCGCAAAGCTACACAGAGAAACCCTGTCTCGAAAAACCAAAAAAAAAAAAAAAGATATCCCTTTAAAAAATAACCTGATAGGGGCTGGACAGATGGCTCAGTGGTTAAGAGCACTGGCTACTCTTCCAGAGGACCTGGGTTCAATTCCCAGCACCCACATGGCAGCCCACAACTGTCTGTAACTCCAGTTCCAGGGGATCTGACACCTTCATACCCATGCACATAAAATAAATTTAAAGAAATTATTAAAAACATAACTCAATAATCCGTTTTATCCCCAAGACAAGAAATGGTTTCTTCCTTGCAGGGATAACCTACCTACTGTGGAGGCAATTGAGACACACCTGGATACTGGCTGTAATAGCCATGCTACATAGAGATGCTGAATTTTATACCATTCCCTCCCCAATCTCTACGTTTTGGAGTCTAATAAATAATGCATGATGTGGTAGGCAGACAGCAGCCTACAATAAAACCTTCACACTCTTTGGTGCCATTCAAAGTCCTTGGAACCTATGACCAGTAGACAAGCACTCAGAGCTGGAGAAATACCAAAAGCAGCAACCTCTCCAAAGGCCACACCCACAGTACTGCAGTCTAGCCAAGAAAAGGGAGACACTGGACTTCAACCTGTCTGCTTGCTTCATTGCCAAATACTCTAAGAAAAGCAAAAGTCTCCCAGTGCCCGGACCCACAGAATAGAAACTGTAGAGCTAAGACAAGAACTTGCTTCATTTACTCAGGAGCGCTAAAACCCCTCAATCTGGTAAAATGAAGTTTGACAAGATCCTAACCTGAAGCGGTCCTACCGTTCTGAACAATTCCTCTCTTTCCTCTGTGGTAGGCAGAATAACAGCCTCCAAATATGTCCACGTCTCAATCCCCTGGAGCCTGTGAATGTGTAACCTGACCTGAATAAAAGGACTCTGAAGATACAGTTAAATTAAGGATCCTATGATGAGATAGATTATCCCCGTTCATCTAGATGTACCCAGTCTGGGGGTAACGTGCCTACAGCACAAAGTCACACAGATACACAATGTCACAGGCTTTGAAAATAGAATTGGAAGCTATAAAGATGAGAAGCCTTGAGCCTCTTAATATGTGGCTTTTAGCCCAAGTGAGATCCTACAGACCCTATTCCACAGCACTGGAATATGCATATGTATGCTTTTAAGATGTTAAACATCATAACTTGTTAAAGTAGCAAAAGAAAACAAATAATCTCTCATCAGTGGTGTGCCATTTGCCTGATGCCTTAGCTGGACTTGGCTTCCAACCACATTTGACCACTTCTTACCTAGTGTGTAATTTGCTTCTCTGTTCAGACTTTAAAAAACAGACAGTACTAAACCAAATCTACTCAAAATCCCCGTGAGAGTACAAAACAACACCATCTTTTGTATATCTACCTTGTTTAGTTTCTTTCTTTAGTTTATTAACTTAGGTAAGGGACCACTGAGACCAATAATTTTGTCTGAAGGAAAAGTTCTTTCAGGGGAGAGCAGCAAATGCTAAATAACTCCTTTAAAGTTGTGTGCAAAGGCACAGTAGTTCTCAGTGTGTCCCTAGAACATTCCAGAGGCCACAATGACTAAAGGATGCCACTGCCCTTAATGAGCTACAAGTACTGAGAGCACAATGAAGAACTGTCCCACTGTACACATGAACAGTCTCCATTGGTCAACTCTGCTTGGGTCGATTTGAAAATTTTCAGCTTACTTTTTAACATGAAACCCATACAACATATGAAGAACATCAGAAGACATATAAAACATTCCTAGCTATTACTAATATTTGAAGGAATATTTGGGATGACCCAGTCCTCACCCAAAAGGTATGAGGTACTTAAACCCAAAGAACTTGATTACGGGGCAGCAGAGGTTCTGTGTGGTCTTGCACACACACAGAACCTCTGCTGCCCCGTAATCAAGTCACACACACACACACACACACACACACACACACACACACACACACACACACATACACAGAGCTATCTTCAAATAAGCTCTCAACCTGGTATCTGCAGGGCTTTGAGAAACCACGGATATCCAGGTCTTTCCCCGGGCTTCTGATTCAACTGATCTGGGTGGCTTCTGCGTAGCCATGTGTCTCCGTGTTTCTCTCTCTGCAGGTGCTGACAGACAACCGCAACTCAGAACAATGCTGCTCTGCCCGGCAGTGAGCAGCCGACAGGCATGCCCACACAGATGAAGCCACTCTTGGGATCTGGATTCTAGTCTCTCTTCTTGTGTTTGGAGCCTGGTGACCACTCCCCAGCTCATCTCCCCAGAGAGAGGCTTTGAAGTTCTCCTAGGGGCTTCCTCCCCTTCCCACCTCCACCATCAGCTCCATCAGCTCCCCGGGATCCCACGTCTTCGACCCACATGGATCTTTTTCCACCCATGTCTTCCCGGCAGCCTTCCTTCCATTTCCCTGCCATCTGTAGAACCATCTTTTCCAAGTTAATTTCTCACTGCATATTCTTTCTGCCTGCCCACCCAGAAGATCGCAGAGTCCCTCCGCACTTAGTTGGCCTGCTACTCAAGCCCCACTGCTTCAGCCAGATCCACTCTGGCCACTCTACATCTCTGAAGGCTTTCAGAACACACCGCGTCCTTAGGCATCTGTGAGTATTCCGTCACGGGATTCTTTACGTCTGGATTGAGTTTTCTCTCCCTTTCTGACTGAGGGCATCTCACCACTACTCAAAGCTTTTCTCCTCAGGGCCACCAGGCCAGCCCCCTCCTCCACCTGCTGGTGACTCTTTGCTCACAACTCATCCATGGGGCCCCTAATCCCACAGTACTCCCCCATGCAACTGGCAATACTGTGGCCTGTGTGGTTTTCA